>NW_027490713.1:0-68770 GCF_050948175.1 Xylocopa sonorina | reverse complement strand
ATCGCATCTCATTTCTATGTTTCATGGTAAGATATAATATGATTTGCGAAGTGTTATGTATTCCTCGTCTACACATCAAATGAATGTAAATGCGACACTTCCTTACAAGGAAATGGCGTTTGCAGATGTCTACGTATCGAAGCAATAGAGTTCAAGTGCTTCTTAAAACGAGATATTGCAATTTCATATCTATGTTTCATGATAAGATATAATATTCATTGCGAAGTGTTACGCATTCCTCGTCTACGATTCAAATGAATGTAAATGCGACACTTCCTTGCAAGGAAATATCGTTTGCAGATGTCTACGTATCGTAGCAATAGAGTTCTTATGATTCTTAAAACGCGATATCGCATCTCATTTCTATGTTTCATGGTAAGATATAATATGATTTGCGAAGTGTCATGTATTCCTCGTCTACACTTCAAATGAATGTAAATGCGACACTTCCTTGCAAGGAAATAGCGTTTGCAGATGTCTACGTATCGTAGCAATGGATTTCTGATGCTTCTTAAAAGGCGATATCGCATTTCATTTCTATGTTTCATGGTAAGGTATAATATGATTTGCGAAGTGTTATGTATTCCTCGTCTACACTTCGAATGAATGTAAATGCGACACTTCTTTGCAAGGAAATAGCGTTTGCAGATGTCTACGTATCGTTCCAATAGAGTTCTTATGATTCTTAAAACGCGATATCGCATCTCATTTCTATGTTTCATGGTAAGATATAATATGATTTGCGAAGTGTTATGTATTCCTCGTCTACACATCAAATGAATGTAAATGCGACACTTTCTTGCAAGGAAATAGCGTTTGCAGATGTCTACGTATCGAAGCAATAGAGTTCAAATGCTTCTTAAAACGAGATATTGCATCTCATATCTATGTTTCATGATAAGATATAATATTCATTGCGAAGTGTTATGCATTCCTCGTCTACGATTCAAATGAATGTAAGTGCGACACTTCCTTGCAAGGAAATAGCGTTTGCAGATGTCTACGTATCGTAGCAATAGAGTTCCAATGCTTCTTAATACGCGATATCGCATCTCATTTCTATGTTTCATGGTAAGATATAATATGATTTGCGAAGTGTTATGTATTCCTCGTCTACACTTCAAATGAATGTAAATGCGACACTTCCTTGCAAGGAAATAGCGTTTGCAGATGTCTACGTATCGAAGCAATAGAGTTCAAATGCTTCTTAAAACGAGATATTGCATCTCATATCTATGTTTCATGATAAGATATAATATTCATTGCGAAGTGTTATGCATTCCTCGTCTACGATTCAAATGAATGTAAGTGCGACACTTCCTTGCAAGGAAATAGCGTTTGCAGATGTCTACGTGTCGTAGCAATAGAGTTCCAATGCTTCTTAATACGCGATATCGCATCTCATTTCTATGTTTCATGGTAAGATATAATATGATTTGCGAAGTGTTATGTATTCCTCGTCTCCACTTCAAATGAATGTAAATGCGACACTTCCTTGCAAGGAAATAGCGTTTGCAGATGTCTACGTATCGTAGCAATAGAGATCTTTTGATTCTTAAAACGCGATATCGCATCTCATTTCTATGTTTCATGGTAAGATATTATATGATTTGCGAAGTGTCATGTATTCCTCGTCTGCACTTCAAATGAATGTAAATGCGACACTTCCTTGCTAGGAAATAGCGTCTGCAGATGTCTAGGTATCGTAGCAATAAAGTTCTAATGCTTCTTATAACGCGATATCGCATCTCATTTCTATGTTTCACGGTAAGATATAATATGATTTGCGAAGTGTTATGTATTCCTCGTCTACACTTCAAATGAATGTAAATGCGACACTTCCTTGCAAGGAAATATCGTTTGCAGATGTCTACGTATCGTAGCAATAGAGTTCTTGTGATTCTTAAAACGCGATATCGCATCTCATTTCTATGTTTCATGGTAAGATATAATATGATTTGCGAAGTGTCATGTATTCCTCGTCTACACTTCAAATGAATGTAAATGCGACACTTCCTTGCAAGGAAATAGCGTTTGCAGATGTCTACGTATCGTAGCCATGGATTTCTGATGCTTCTTAAAAGGCGATATCGCATTTCATTTCTATGTTTCATGGTAAGGTATAATATGATTTGCGAAGTGTTATGTATTCCTCGTCTACACTTCGAATGAATGTAAATGCGACACTTCTTTGCAAGGAAATAGCGTTTGCAGATGTCTACGTATCGTTCCAATAGAGTTCTTATGATTCTTAAAACGCGATATCGCATCTCATTTCTATGTTTCATGGTAAGATATAATATGATTTGCGAAGTGTTATGTATTCCTCGTCTACACATCAAATGAATGTAAATGCGACACTTTCTTGCAAGGAAATAGCGTTTGCAGATGTCTACGTATCGAAGCAATAGAGTTCAAATGCTTCTTAAAACGAGATATTGCATCTCATATCTATGTTTCATGATAAGATATAATATTCATTGCGAAGTGTTATGCATTCCTCGTCTACGATTCAAATGAATGTAAGTGCGACACTTCCTTGCAAGGAAATAGCGTTTGCAGATGTCTACGTATCGTAGCAATAGAGTTCCAATGCTTCTTAATACGCGATATCGCATCTCATTTCTATGTTTCATGATAAGATATAATATGATTTGCGAAGTGTTATGTATTCCTCGTCTACACATCAACTGAATGTAAATGCGACACTTCCTTGCAAGGAAATAGCGCTTGCAGATGTCTACGTATCGCAGCAATAGAGTTCTTTTGATTCTTAAAACGCGATATCGCATCTCATTTCTATGTTTCATGGTAAGATATAATATGATTTGCGAAGTGTTATGCATTCCTCGTCTACACTTCAAATGAATGTAAATGCGACACTTCTTTGCAAGGAAATAGCGTTTGCAGATGTCTACGTATCGTAGCAATAGAATTCTTATGTTTCTTAAAACGCGATATCGCATCTCATTTCTATGTTTCATGGTAAGATATAATATTATTTGCGAAGTGTTATGTATTCCTCGTCTACACATCAAATGAATGTAAATGCGACACTTCCTTGCAAGGATATAGCGTTTGCAGATGTCTACGTATCGTAGCAGTAGTGTTCTAATACTTCTTAGAACGCGATGTCGCACCTCATTTCTATGTTTCATGGTATGATATAATATGATTTGCGAAGTGTTATGTATCCGTCGTCTACACTTCAAATGAATGTAAATGCGACACTTTCTTGCAAGGAAATAGCGTTTGCAGATGTCTACCTATCGTAGCAATAGAATTCTAGTGCTTCTTAAAGCGCGTTATCGCATCTCATTTCTATGTTTCATGATAAGATATAATATGATTTGCGAAGTGTCATGTATTCCTCGTCTACACTTCAATTGAATGTAAATGCGACACTTCCTTGCTAGGAAATAGCGTCTGCAGATGTCTAGGTATCGTAGCAATAGAGTTCTAATGCTTCTTAAAACGCGATATCGCATCTCATTTCTATGTTTCATGGTAAGATGTAATATGATTTGCGAAGTGTTATGTATTCCTCCTCTACACTTCAAATGAATGTAAATGCGACACTTCCTTGCAAGGAAATAGCGTTTGCAAATATCTACCTATCGTAGCAATAGTGTTCTAATGCTTCTTAAAACGCGATATCGCATCTCATTTCTATGTTTCATGGTAAGATATAATATGATTTGCGAACTGTTATGTATTCCTCGTCTACACATCAAATGAATGTAAATGCGACACTTTCTTGCAAGGAAATAGCGTTTGCAGATGTCTACGTATCGAAGCAATAGAGTTCAAATGCTTCTTAAAACGAGATATTGCATCTCATATCTATGTTTCATGATAAGATATAATATTCATTGCGAAGTGTTATGCATTCCTCGTCTACGATTCAAACGAATGTGAATGCGACACTTCCTTGCAAGGAAATAGCGTTTGCAGATGTCTACGTATCGTAGCAATAGAGTTCCAATGTTTCTTAAAACGCGATATCGCATCTCATTTCTATGTTTCATGGTAAGATATAATACGATTTGCGAAGTGTCATGTATTCCTCGTCCAGACTTCAAATGAATGTAAATGCGACACTTCCTTGCAAGGAAATAGCGTTTGCAGATGTCTACGTATCGTAGCGATAGAGTTCTAATGATTCTTAAAACGCGATATCGCATCTCATTTCTATGTTTCATGGTAAGATACAATATGATTTGCGAAGTGTTATGTATTCCTCGTCTACACTTCAAATGAATGTGAATGCGACACTTCCTCGCTAGGAAATAGCGTTTGCAGATGTCTACGTATCGAAGCAATAGAGTTCAAATGCTTCTTAAAACGAGATATTGCATCTCATATCTATGTTTCATGATAAGATATAATATTCATTGCGAACTGTTATGCATTCCTCGTCTACGATTCAAATGAATGTAAATGCGACACTTCCTTGCAAGAAAATAGCGCTTGCAGATGTCTACGTATCGTAGCAATAGAGTTATAATGCTTCTTAAAACGCGATATCGCATCTCATTTCTATGTTTCATGGTAAGATATAATATGATTTGCGAAGTGTCATGTATTCCTCGTCTGCACTTCAAATGAATGTGAATGTGACACTTCCTCGCTAGGAAATAGCGTTTGCAGATGTCTGCGTATCGTAGCAGTAGAGTTCTAATGCTCCTAAAAACGCGATATCGCATCTCATTTCTATGTTTCATGGTAAGATATAATATGATTTGCGAAGTGTTATGTATTCCTCGTCTACACATCAAATGAATGTAAATGCGACACTTTCTTGCAAGGAAATAGCGTTTGCAGATGTCTACGTATCGAAGCAATAGAGTTCAAATGCCTCTTAAAACGAGATATTGCATCTCATATCTATGTTTCATGATAAGATATAATATTCATTGCGAAGTGTTATGCATTCCTCGTCTACACTTCAAATGAATGTGGATGCGACACTTCCTCGCCAGGAAATAGCGTTTTCAGATGTCTACGTATCGCAGCAATAGAGTTCTTTTGATTCTTAAAACGCGATATCGCATCTCATTTCTATGTTTCATGGTAAGATATAATATGATTTGCGAAGTGTTATGCATTCCTCGTCTACACTTCAAATGAATGTAAATGCGACACTTCTTTGCAAGGAAATAGCGTTTGCAGATGTCTACGTATCGTGGCAATAGAATTCTTATGTTTCTTAAAACGGGATATCGCATCTCATTTCTATGTTTCATGGTAAGATATAATATTATTTGCGAAGTGTTATGTATTCCTCGTCTACACATCAAATGAATGTAAATGCGACACTTCCTTGCAAGGATATAGCGTTTGCAGATGTCTACGTATCGTAGCAGTAGTGTTCTAATACTTCTTAGAACGCGATGTCGCACCTCATTTCTATGTTTCATGGTAAGATATAATATGATTTGCGATGTGTTATGTATCCGTCGTCTACACTTCAAATGAATGTAAATGCGACACTTTCTTGCAAGGAAATAGCGTTTGCAGATGTCTACGTATCGTAGCAATCGATTTCTAGTGCTTCTTAAAAGGCGATATCGCATCTCATTTCTATGTTTCATGGTAAGGTATAATATGATTTGCGAAGTGTTATGTATTCCTCGTCTACACTTCAAATGAATGTAAATGCGACACTTCTTTGCAAAGAAATAGCGTTTGCAGATGTCTACGTATCGTTGCAATAGAGTTCTTATGATTCTTAAAACGCGATATCGCATCTCATTTCTATGTTTCATGATAAGATGTAATATTCATTGCGAAGTGTTATGTATTCCTCGTCTACACTTCAAATGAATGTGAATGCGACACTTCCTCGCTAGGAAATAGCGTTTGCAGATGTCTACGTATCGAAGCAATAGAGTTCAAATGCTTCTTAAAACGAGATATTGCATCTCATATCTATGTTTCATGATAAGATATAATATTCATTGCGAATTGTTATGCATTCCTCGTCTACGATTCAAATGAATGTAAATGCGACACTTCCTTGCAAGAAAATAGCGCTTGCAGATGTCTACGTATCGTAGCAATAGAGTTATAATGCTTCTTAAAACGCGATATCGCATCTCATTTCTATGTTTCATGGTAAGATATAATATGATTTGCGAAGTGTCATGTATTCCTCGTCTGCACTTCAAATGAATGTGAATGTGACACTTCCTCGCTAGGAAATAGCGTTTGCAGATGTCTGCGTATCGTAGCAGTAGAGTTCTAATGCTCCTAAAAACGCGATATCGCATCTCATTTCTATGTTTCATGGTAAGATATAATATGATTTGCGAAGTGTTATGTATTCCTCGTCTACACATCAAATGAATGTAAATGCGACACTTTCTTGCAAGGATATAGCGTTTGCAGATGTCTACGTATCGAAGCAATAGAGTTCAAATGCTTCTTAAAACGAGATATTGCATCTCATATCTATGTTTCATGATAAGATATAATATTCATTGCGAAGTGTTATGCATTCCTCGTCTACGATTCAAATGAATGTAAGTGCGACACTTCCTTGCAAGGAAATAGCGTTTGCAGATGTCTACGTATCGTAGCAATAGAGTTCCAATGCTTCTTAATACGCGATATTGCATCTCATTTCTATGTTTCATGGTAAGATATAATATGATTTGCGAGGTGTTATGTATTCCTCGTCTACACTTCAAATGAATGTAAATGCGACACTTCCTTGCAAGGAAATAGCGTTTGCAGATGTCTACGTATCGTAGCAATAGAGATCTTTTGATTCTTAAAACGCGATATCGCATCTCATTTCTATGTTTCATGGTAAGATATTATATGATTTGCGAAGTGTCATGTATTCCTCGTCTACACTTCAAATGAATGTAAATGCGACACTTCCTTGCTAGGAAATAGCGTCTGCAGATGTCTAGGTATCGTAGCAATAAAGTTCTAATGCTTCATAAAACGCGATATCGCATCTCATTTCTATGTTTCATGGTAAGATATAATATGATTTGCGAAGTGTTATGTATTCCTCGTCTACGCTCCAAATGAATGTAAATGCGACACTTCCTTGCAAGGAAATAGCGTTTGCAGATGTCTACATATCGTAGCAATAGAGTTCTAATGCTTCTTAAAACGCGATATCGCATCTCATTTCTATGTTTCATGGTAAGATATAATATGATTTGCGAAGTGTTATGTATTCCTCGTCTACACTTCAAATGAATGTAAATGCGACACTTTCTTGCAAGGAAATAGCGTTTGCAGATGTCTACGTATCGTAGCAATCGATTTCTAATGCTTCTTAAAAGGCGATATCGCATCTCATTTCTATGTTTCATGGTAAGGTATAATATGATTTGCGAAGTGTTATGTATTCCTCGTCTACACTTCAAATGAATGTAAATGCGACACTTCTTTGCAAAGAAATAGCGTTTGCAGATGTCTACGTATCGTTGCAATAGAGTTCTTATGATTCTTAAAACGCGATATCGCATCTCATTTCTATGTTTCATGATAAGATGTAATATTCATTGCGAAGTGTTATGTATTCCTCGTCTACACTTCAAATGAATGTGGATGCGACACTTCCTCGCCAGGAAATAGCGTTTTCAGATGTCTACGTATCGTAGCAGTTGAGTTCTAATGCTTCTTAAAACGCGATATCGCATCTCATTTCTATGTTTCATGGTAAGATATAATATGATTTGCGAAGTGTTATGTATTCCTCGTCTACACTTCAAATGAATGTAAATGCGACACTTCCTTGCAAGGAAATAGCGTTTGCAGATGTCTACGTATCGTAGCAATAGAGATCTTTTGATTCTTAAAACGCGATATCGCATCTCATTTCTATGTTTCATGGTAAGATATTATATGATTTGCGAAGTGTCATGTATTCCTCGTCTACACTTCAAATGAATGTAAATGCGACACTTCCTTGCTAGGAAATAGCGTCTGCAGATGTCTAGGTATCGTAGCAATAAAGTTCTAATGCTTCATAAAACGCGATATCGCATCTCATTTCTATGTTTCATGGTAAGATATAATATGATTTGCGAAGTGTTATGTATTCCTCGTCTACACTCCAAATGAATGTAAATGCGACACTTCCTTGCAAGGAAATAGCGTTTGCAGATGTCTACATATCGTAGCAATAGAGTTCTAATGCTTCTTAAAACGCGATATCGCATCTCATTTCTATGTTTCATGGTAAGATATAATATGATTTGCGAAGTCTTATGTATTCCTCGTCTACACATCAACTGAATGTAAATGAGACACTTCCTTGCAAGGAAATAGCGCTTGCAAATGTCTACGTATCGCAGCAATAGAGCTCTTATGATTCTTAAAACGCGATATCGCATCTCATTTCTATGTTTCATGGTAAGATATAATATGATTTGCGAAGTGTTATGTATTCCTCGTCTACGATTCAAATGAATGTAAATGCAACACTTCCTTGCAAGGAAATATCGTTTGCAGATGTCTACGTATCGTAGCAATAGAGTTCTTATGATTCTTAAAACGCGATATCGCATCTCATTTCTATGTTTCATGGTAAGATATAATATGATTTGCGAAGTGTCATGTATTCCTCGTCTACACTTCAAATGAATGTAAATGCGACACTTCCTTGCAAGGAAATAGCGTTTGCAGATGTCTACGTATCGTAGCAATGGATTTCTGATGCTTCTTAAAAGGCGATATCGCATTTCATTTCTATGTTTCATGGTAAGGTATAATATGATTTGCGAAGTGTTATGTATTCCTCGTCTACACTTCGAATGAATGTAAATGCGACACTTCTTTGCAAGGAAATAGCGTTTGCAGATGTCTACGTATCGTTCCAATAGAGTTCTTATGATTCTTAAAACGCGATATCGCATCTCATTTCTATGTTTCATGGTAAAATATAATATGATTTGCGAAGTATTATGTATTCCTCGTCTACACATCAAATGAATGTAAATGCGACACTTTCTTGCAAGGAAATAGCGTTTGCAGATGTCTACGTATCGAAGCAATAGAGTTCAAATGCTTCTTAAAACGAGATATTGCATCTCATATCTATGTTTCATGATAAGATATAATATTCATTGCGAAGTGTTATGCATTCCTCGTCTACGATTCAAATGAATGTAAGTGCGACACTTCCTTGCAAGGAAATAGCGTTTGCAGATGTCTACGTATCGTAGCAATAGAGTTCTAATGCTTCTTAAAATGTGATGTCGTATCTCATTTCTATTTTTCATGGTAAGATATAATATGATTTGCGAAGTGTTATGTATTCCTCGTCTACACATCAAATGAATGTAAATGCGACACTTCCTTGCAAGGAAATAGCGTTTGCAGATGTCTACGTATCGAAGCAATAGAGTTCAAATGCTTCTTAAAACGCTATATTGCATCTCATTTTTACGTTTCATGGTAAGATATAATATGATTTGCGAAGTGTCATGTATTCCTCGTCTACGATTCAAATGAATGTAAATGCGGCACTTCCTTGCAAGGAAATAGCGTTTGCAGATGTCTACGTATCGTAGCAATAGAGTTCTAATGCTTCTTAAAACGCGATATCGCATCTCATTTCTATGATTCATGGTAAGATATAATACGATTTGCGAAGTGTTATGTATTCCTCGTCTGCACTTCAAATGAATGTGAATGCGACACTTCCTCGCTAGGAAATAGCGTTTGCAGATGTCTACGTATCGAAGCAATAGAGTTCAAATGCTTCTTAAAACGAGATATTGCATCTCATATCTATGTTTCATGATAAGATGTAATATTCATTGCGAAGTGTTATGTATTCCTCGTCTACACTTCAAATGAATGTGGATGCGACACTTCCTCGCCAGGAAATAGCGTTTGCAGATGTCTACGTATCGTAGCAACAGAGTTCTTATGATTCTTAAAACGCGATATCGCATCTCATTTCTATGTTTCATGGTAAGATATAATATGATTTGCGAAGTGTTATGTATTCTTCGTCTACACATCAAATGAATGTAAATGCGAGACTTCCTTGCAAGGAAATAGCGTTTGTAGATGTCTACGTATCGTAGCAATGGACTTCTGATGCTTCTTAAAACGCGATATCGCATCTCATTTCAATGTTTCATGGTAAGATGTAATACGATTTGCGAAGTGTTATGTATTCCTCGTCTACACTTTACTCGTCTACGTGTCGTAGCAATAGAGTTCTTATGATTCTTAGAACGCTATATTGCATCTCATTTTTACGTTTCATGGTAAGATAGAATATGATTTGCGAAGTGTTATGCATTCCTCGTCTACGATTCAAATGAATGTAAATGCGACACTTCCTTGCAAGGAAATAGCGTTTGCAGATGTCTACGTATCGTAGCAATAGTGTTCTTATGATTCCTAGAACGCTATATTGCATCTCATTTTTACGTTTCATGGTAAGATATAATATGATTTGCGAAGTGTCATGTATTCCTCGTCTACGATTCAAATGAATGTAAATGCGGCACTTCCTTGCAAGGAAATAGCGTTTGCAGATGTCTACGTATCGTAGCAATAGAGTTCTAATGCTTCTTAAAACGCGATATCGCATGTCATTTCTATGTTTCATGGTAAGATATAGTATGATTTGCGAAGTGTTATGTATTCCTCGTCTACACATCAAATAAATTTAAATGCGAGACTTCCTTGCAAGGAAATAGCGTTTGCAGATGTCTACGTATCGTAGCAATAGAGTTCTTATGATTCTTAAAACGCGAGATCGCATCTATATTTCTATGTATCATGGTAGGATATAATATGATTTGCGAAGTGACATGTATTCCTCGTCTACACTTCAAATGAATGTAAATGCGACACTTCCTTGCTAGGAGATAGCGTCTGTAGATATCTAGGTATCGTAGCAATAGAGTTCCAATGCTTCGTAAAACGTGATATCGCATCTCATTTCTATGTTTCATGGTAAGATATAATATGATTTGCGGAGTGTTATGTATTCCTCGTCTACACTTCAAATGAATGTAAATGCGACACTTCCTTGCAAGGAAATAGCGTTTGCAGATGTCTACTTATCGAAGCAATAGAGTTCAAATGCTTCTTAAAACGAGATATTGCATCTCATATCTATGTTTCATGATAAGATATAATATTCATTGCGAAGTGTTATGCATTCCTCGTCTACGATTCAAATGAATGTAAATGCGACGCTTCCTTGCAAGGAAATAGCGTTTGCAGATGTCTACGAATCGTAGCAACAGAGTTCTAATGCTTCTTAAAACGCGATATCGCATCTCATTTCTATGTTTCATGGTAAGATGTAATACGATTTGCGAAGTGTTATGTATTCCTCGTCTACACTTTACTCGTCTACGTGTCGTAGCAATAGAGATCTTATGATTCTTAAAACGCGATATCGCATCTCATTTCTATGTTTCATGGTAAGATATAATATGATATGCTGAGTGTTATGTGCTCCTCGTCTACACTTCAAATGAATGTAAATGCGACACTTCCTTGCAAGGAAATAGCGTTTGCAAATGTCTACCTATCGTAGCAGTAGTGATCTAATGCATCTTAGAACGCGATGTCGCAACTCATTTCTATGTTTCATGGTAAGATATAATATGATTTGCGGAGTGTTATGTATTCCTCGTTTACACTTCAAATGAATGTAAATGCGACACTTCCTAGCAAGGAAATAGCGTTTGCAGATGTCTACGTATCGAAGCAAAAGAGTTCAAATGCTTCTTAAAACAGGATATTGCATCTCATATCGTTGTTTCATGATAAGATATAATATTCATTGCGAAGTGTTATGCATTCCTCGTCTACGATTCAAATGAATGTAAATGCGACACTTCTTTGCAAGGAAATAGCATTTGCAGATGTCTACGCATCGTTGCAATAGAATTCTTATGATTCTTAAAACGCGATATCGCATCTCATTTCTATGTTTCATGGTAAGATATAATATGATTTGCGAAGTGTTATGTATTCCTCGTCTACACTTCAAATGAATGTAAATGCGACACTTCCTTGCAAGGAAATAGCGTTTGCAGATGTCTACGTATCGTAGCAATAGAGTTCCAATGCTTCTTAATACGCGATATCGCATCTCATTTCTATGTTTCATGGTAAGATATAATATGATTTGCGAAGTGTTATGTATTCCTCGTCTACACTTCAAATGAATGTAAATGCGACACTTCCTTGCTAGGAAATAGCGTTTGCAGATGTCTACGTATCGTAGCAATAGAGATCTTTTGATTCTTAAAACGCGATATCGCATCTCATTTCTGTGTTTCATGGTAAGATATAATATGATTTGCGAAGTGTTATGTATTCCTCGTCTACACATCAACTGAATGTAAATGCGACACTTCCTTGCAAGGAAATAGCGCTTGCAGATGTCTAGGTATCGTAGCAATAAAGTTCTAATGCTTCTTATAACGCGATATCGCATCTCATTTCTATGTTTCATGGTAAGATATAATATGATTTGCGAAGTGTTATGTATTCCTCGTCTACACTTCAAATGAATGTAAATGCGACACTTCCTTGCAAGGAAATAGCGTTTGCAGATGTCTACGTATCGTTGCAATAGAGTTCTTATGATTCTTAAAACGCGATATCGCATCTCATTTCTATGTTTCATGATAAGATGTAATATTCATTGCGAAGTGTTAAGTATTCCTCGTCTACACTTCAAATGAATGTGGATGCGACACTTCCTCGCCAGGAAATAGCGTTTTCAGATGTCTACGTATCGTAGCAGTTGAGTTCTAATGCTTCTTAAAACGCGATATCGCATCTCATTTCTATGTTTCATGGTAAGATATAATATGATTTGCGAAGTGTTATGTATTCTTCGTCTACACATCAAATGAATGTAAATGCGAGACTTCCTTGCAAGGAAATAGCGTTTGCAGATGTCTACGTATCGTACCAATAGCGTTCTTATGATTCTTAAAACGCGATATCGCATCTCATTTCTATGTTTCATGGTAAGGTATAATATGATTTGCGAAGTGTTATGCATTCCTCGTCTACGATTCAAATGAATGTAAATGCGACACTTCCTTGCAAGGAAATAGCGTTTGCAGATGTCTACGTATCGTAGCAATAGAGTTCTAATGCTTCTTAAAACGCGATGTCGCATCTCATTTCTATGTTTCATGGTAAGATATAGTATGATTTGCGAAGTGTTATGTATTCCTCGTCTACACATCAAATAAATTTAAATGCGAGACTTCCTTGCAAGGAAATAGCGTTTGCAGATGTCTACGTATCGTAGCAATAGAGTTCTTATGATTCTTAAAACGCGAGATCGCATCTATATTTCTATGTATCATGGTAAGATATAATATGATTTGCGAAGTGACATGTATTCCTCGTCTACACTTCAAATGAATGTAAATGCGACACTTCCTTGCTAGCAAATAGCGTCTGCAGATGTCTAGGTATCGTAGCAATAGAGTTCTAATGCTTCTTAAAATGCGATATCGGATTTCATTTCTATGTTTCATGGTAAGATATAATATGATTTGCGAAGTGTTATGTATTCCTCGTTTACACTTCAAATGAATGTAAATGCGGCACTTCCTTGCTAGGAGATAGCGTCTGTAGATATCTAGGTATCGTAGCAATAGAGTTCCAATGCTTCGTAAAACGTGATATCGCATCTCATTTCTATGTTTCATGGTAAGATATAATATGATTTGCGGAGTGTTATGTATTCCTCGTCTAGACTTCAAATGAATGTAAATGCGACACTTCCTTGCAAGGAAATAGCGTTTGCAGATGTCTACTTATCGAAGCAATAGAGTTCAAATGCTTCTTAAAACGAGATATTGCATCTCATATCTATGTTTCATGATAAGATATAATATTCACTGCGAAGTGTTATGCATTCCTCGTCTACGATTCAAATGAATGTAAATGCGACGCTTCCTTGCAAGGAAATAGCGTTTGCAGATGTCTACGGATCGTAGCAACAGAGTTCTAATGCTTCTTAAAACGCGATATCGCATCTCATTTCTATGTTTCATGGTAAGATGTAATACGATTTGCGAAGTGTTATGTATTCCTCGTCTACACTTTACTCGTCTACGTGTCGTAGCAATAGAGATCTTATGATTCTTAAAACGCGATATCGCATCTCATTTCTATGTTTCATGGTAAGATATAATATGATTTACGGAATGTTATGTGCTCCTCGTCTACACTTCAAATGAATGTAAATGCGACACTTCCTTGCAAGGAAATAGCGTTTGCAAATGTCTACCTATCGTAGCAGTAGTGATCTAATGCATCTTAGAACGCGATGTCGCAACTCATTTCTATGTTTCATGGTAAGATATAATATGATTTGCGGAGTGTTATGTATTCCTCGTTTACACTTCAAATGAATGTAAATGCGACACTTCCTAGCAAGGAAATAGCGTTTGCAGATGTCTACGTATCGAAGCAATAGAGTTCAAATGCTTCTTAAAACGAGATATTGCATCTCATATCGTTGTTTCATGATAAGATATAATATTCATTGCGAAGTGTTATGCATTCCTCGTCTACGATTCAAATGAATGTAAATGCGACACTTCTTTGCAAGGAAATAGCATTTGCAGATGTCTACGCATCGTTGCAATAGAGTTCTTATGATTCTTAAAACGCGATATCGCATCTCATTTCTATGTTTCATGGTAAGATATAATATGATTTGCGAAGTGTTATGTATTCCTCGTCTACACTTCAAATGAATGTAAATGCGACACTTCCTTGCAAGGAAATAGCGTTTGCAGATGTCTACTTATCGAAGCAATAGAGTTCAGATGCTTCTTAAAACGAGATATTGCATCTCATATCTATGTTTCATGATAAGATATAATATTCATTGCGAAGTGTTATGCATTCCTCGTCTACGATTCAAATGAATGTAAATGCGACGCTTCCTTGCAAGGAAATAGCGTTTGCAGATGTCTACGGATCGTAGCAATATAGTTCTATTGCTTCTTAAAACGCGATATCGCATCTCATTTCTATGTTTCATGGTAAGATGTAATACGATTTGCGAAGTGTTATGTATTCCTCGTCTACACTTTACTCGTCTACGTGTCGTAGCAATAGAGTTCTTATGATTCTTAAAACGCGATATCGCATCTCATTTCTATGTTTCATGGTAAGGTATAATATGATTTGCGAAGTGTTATGTATCCGTCGTCTACACTTCAATTGAATGTAAATGCGACACTTTCTTGCAAGGAAATAGCGTTTGCAGATGTCTACGTATCGTAGCAATGGATTTCTGATGCTTCTTAAAACGCGAATTCGCATCTCATTTCTATGTTTCATGGTAAGATATAATATGATTTGCGAAGTGTTATGTATTCCTCGTCTGCACTTCAAATGAATGTGAATGCGACACTTCCTCGCTAGGAAATAGCGTTTGCAGATGTCTACGTATCGTAGCAATAGAGTTCTTATGATTCTTAAAACGCGGTATCGCATCTCATTTCTATGTTTCATGGTAAGGTATAATATGATTTGCGAAGTGTTATGCATTCCTCGTCTACGATTCAAATGAATGTAAATGCGACACTTCCTTGCAAGGAAATAGCGTTTGCAGATGTCTACGTATCGTAGCAATAGTGTTCTTATGATTCCTAGAACGCTATATTGCATCTCATTTTTACGTTTCATGGTAAGATATAATATGATTTGCGAAGTGTCATGTATTCCTCGTCTACGATTCAAATGAATGTAAATGCGGCACTTCCTTGCAAGGAAATAGCGTTTGCAGATGTCTACGTATCGTAGCAATAGAGTTCTAATGCTTCTTAAAACGCGATATCGCATCTCATTTCTATGTTTCATGGTAAGATATAGTATGATTTGCGAAGTGTTATGTATTCCTCGTCTACACATTAAATAAATTTAAATGCGAGACTTCCTTGCAAGGAAATAGCGTTTGCAGTGTCTACGTATCGTAGCAATAGAGTTCTTATGATTCTTAAAACGCGAGATCGCATCTATATTTCTATGTATCATGGTAGGATATAATATGATTTGCGAAGTGACATGTATTCCTCGTCTACACTTCAAATGAATGTAAATGCGACACTTCCTTGCTAGCAAATAGCGTCTGCAGATGTCTAGGTATCGTAGCAATAGAGTTCTAATGCTTCTTAAAACGCGATATCGGATTTCATTTCTATGTTTCATGGTAAGATATAATATGATTTGCGAAGTGTTATGTATTCCTCGTTTACACTTCAAATGAATGTAAATGCGGCACTTCCTTGCTAGGAGATAGCGTCTGTAGATATCTAGGTATCGTAGCAATAGAGTTCCAATGCTTCGTAAAACGTGATATCGCATCTCATTTCTATGTTTCATGGTAAGATATAATATGATTTGCGGAGTGTTATGTATTCCTCGTCTACACTTCAAATGAATGTAAATGCGACACTTCCTTGCAAGGAAATAGCGTTTGCAGATGTCTACTTATCGAAGCAATAGAGTTCAAATGCTTCTTAAAACGAGATATTGCATCTCATATCTATGTTTCATGATAAGATATAATATTCATTGCGAAGTGTTATGCATTCCTCGTCTACGATTCAAATGAATGTAAATGCGACGCTTCCTTGCAAGGAAATAGCGTTTGCAGATGTCTACGGATCGTAGCAACAGAGTTCTAATGCTTCTTAAAACGCGATATCGCATCTCATTTCTATGTTTCATGGTAAGATGTAATACGATTTGCGAAGTGTTATGTATTCCTCGTCTACACTTTACTCGTCTACGTGTCGTAGCAATAGAGATCTTATGATTCTTAAAACGCGATATCGCATCTCATTTCTATGTTTCATGGTAAGATATAATATGATTTGCGGAGTGTTATGTGCTCCTCGTCTACACTTCAAATGAATGTAAATGCGACACTTCCTTGCAAGGAAATAGCGTTTGCAAATGTCTACCTATCGTAGCAGTAGTGATCTAATGCATCTTAGAACGCGATGTCGCAACTCATTTCTATGTTTCATGGTAAGATATAATATGATTTGCGGAGTGTTATGTATTCCTCGTTTACACTTCAAATGAATGTAAATGCGACACTTCCTAGCAAGGAAATAGCGTTTGCAGATGTCTACGTATCGAAGCAAAAGAGTTCAAATGCTTCTTAAAACAGGATATTGCATCTCATATCGTTGTTTCATGATAAGATATAATATTCATTGCGAAGTGTTATGCATTCCTCGTCTACGATTCAAATGAATGTAAATGCGACACTTCTTTGCAAGGAAATAGCATTTGCAGATGTCTACGCATCGTTGCAATAGAGTTCTTATGATTCTTAAAACGCGATATCGCATCTCATTTCTATGTTTCATGGTAAGATATAATATGATTTGCGAAGTGTTATGTATTCCTCGTCTACACTTCAAATGAATGTAAATGCGACACTTCCTTGCAAGGAAATAGCGTTTGCAGATGTCTACTTATCGAAGCAATAGAGTTCAGATGCTTCTTAAAACGAGATATTGCATCTCATATCTATGTTTCATGATAAGATATAATATTCATTGCGAAGTGTTATGCATTCCTCGTCTACGATTCAAATGAATGTAAATGCGACGCTTCCTTGCAAGGAAATAGCGTTTGCAGATGTCTACGGATCGTAGCAATATAGTTCTATTGCTTCTTAAAACGCGATATCGCATCTCATTTCTATGTTTCATGGTAAGATGTAATACGATTTGCGAAGTGTTATGTATTCCTCGTCTACACTTTACTCGTCTACGTGTCGTAGCAATAGAGTTCTTATGATTCTTAAAACGCGATATCGCATCTCATTTCTATGTTTCATGGTAAGGTATAATATGATTTGCGAAGTGTTATGTATCCGTCGTCTACACTTCAATTGAATGTAAATGCGACACTTTCTTGCAAGGAAATAGCGTTTGCAGATGTCTACGTATCGTAGCAATTGATTTCTGATGCTTCTTAAAACGCGATATCGCTTGTCATTTCTATGTTTCATGGTAAGATATAATATGATTTGCGAAGTGTTATGTATTCCTCGTCTACACTTCAAATGAATGTAAATGCGACACTTCTTTGCAAGGAAATAGCGTTTGCAGATGTCTACGTATCGTTGCAATAGAGTTCTTATGATTCTTAAAACGCGATATCGCACCTCATTTCTATGTTTCATGGTAAGATATAATATGATTTGAGGAGTGTTATGTATTCCTCGTCTACACATCAACTGAATGTAAATGCGACACTTCCTTGCAAGGAAATAGCGCTTGCAGATGTCTAGGTATCGTAGCAATAAAGTTCTAATGCTTCTTATAACGCGATATCGCATCTCATTTCTATGTTTCATGGTAAGATATAATATGATTTGCGAAGTGTTATGTATTCCTCGTCTACACTTCAAATGAATGTAAATGCGACACTTCCTTGCAAGGAAATAGCGTTTGCAGATGTCTACGTATCGTTGCAATAGAGTTCTTATGATTCTTAAAACGCGATATCGCATCTCATTTCTATGTTTCATGATAAGATGTAATATTCATTGCGAAGTGTTAAGTATTCCTCGTCTACACTTCAAATGAATGTGGATGCGACACTTCCTCGCCAGGAAATAGCGTTTTCAGATGTCTACGTATCGTAGCAGTTGAGTTCTAATGCTTCTTAAAACGCGATATCGCATCTCATTTCTATGTTTCATGGTAAGATATAATATGATTTGCGAAGTGTTATGTATTCTTCGTCTACACATCAAATGAATGTAAATGCGAGACTTCCTTGCAAGGAAATAGCGTTTGCAGATGTCTACGTATCGTACCAATAGCGTTCTTATGATTCTTAAAACGCGATATCGCATCTCATTTCTATGTTTCATGGTAAGGTATAATATGATTTGCGAAGTGTTATGCATTCCTCGTCTACGATTCAAATGAATGTAAATGCGACACTTCCTTGCAAGGAAATAGCGTTTGCAGATGTCTACGTATCGTAGCAATAGAGTTCTAATGCTTCTTAAAACGCGATGTCGCATCTCATTTCTATGTTTCATGGTAAGATATAGTATGATTTGCGAAGTGTTATGTATTCCTCGTCTACACATCAAATAAATTTAAATGCGAGACTTCCTTGCAAGGAAATAGCGTTTGCAGATGTCTACGTATCGTAGCAATAGAGTTCTTATGATTCTTAAAACGCGAGATCGCATCTATATTTCTATGTATCATGGTAAGATATAATATGATTTGCGAAGTGACATGTATTCCTCGTCTACACTTCAAATGAATGTAAATGCGACACTTCCTTGCTAGCAAATAGCGTCTGCAGATGTCTAGGTATCGTAGCAATAGAGTTCTAATGCTTCTTAAAATGCGATATCGGATTTCATTTCTATGTTTCATGGTAAGATATAATATGATTTGCGAAGTGTTATGTATTCCTCGTTTACACTTCAAATGAATGTAAATGCGGCACTTCCTTGCTAGGAGATAGCGTCTGTAGATATCTAGGTATCGTAGCAATAGAGTTCCAATGCTTCGTAAAACGTGATATCGCATCTCATTTCTATGTTTCATGGTAAGATATAATATGATTTGCGGAGTGTTATGTATTCCTCGTCTAGACTTCAAATGAATGTAAATGCGACACTTCCTTGCAAGGAAATAGCGTTTGCAGATGTCTACTTATCGAAGCAATAGAGTTCAAATGCTTCTTAAAACGAGATATTGCATCTCATATCTATGTTTCATGATAAGATATAATATTCACTGCGAAGTGTTATGCATTCCTCGTCTACGATTCAAATGAATGTAAATGCGACGCTTCCTTGCAAGGAAATAGCGTTTGCAGATGTCTACGGATCGTAGCAACAGAGTTCTAATGCTTCTTAAAACGCGATATCGCATCTCATTTCTATGTTTCATGGTAAGATGTAATACGATTTGCGAAGTGTTATGTATTCCTCGTCTACACTTTACTCGTCTACGTGTCGTAGCAATAGAGATCTTATGATTCTTAAAACGCGATATCGCATCTCATTTCTATGTTTCATGGTAAGATATAATATGATTTACGGAATGTTATGTGCTCCTCGTCTACACTTCAAATGAATGTAAATGCGACACTTCCTTGCAAGGAAATAGCGTTTGCAAATGTCTACCTATCGTAGCAGTAGTGATCTAATGCATCTTAGAACGCGATGTCGCAACTCATTTCTATGTTTCATGGTAAGATATAATATGATTTGCGGAGTGTTATGTATTCCTCGTTTACACTTCAAATGAATGTAAATGCGACACTTCCTAGCAAGGAAATAGCGTTTGCAGATGTCTACGTATCGAAGCAATAGAGTTCAAATGCTTCTTAAAACGAGATATTGCATCTCATATCGTTGTTTCATGATAAGATATAATATTCATTGCGAAGTGTTATGCATTCCTCGTCTACGATTCAAATGAATGTAAATGCGACACTTCTTTGCAAGGAAATAGCATTTGCAGATGTCTACGCATCGTTGCAATAGAGTTCTTATGATTCTTAAAACGCGATATCGCATCTCATTTCTATGTTTCATGGTAAGATATAATATGATTTGCGAAGTGTTATGTATTCCTCGTCTACACTTCAAATGAATGTAAATGCGACACTTCCTTGCAAGGAAATAGCGTTTGCAGATGTCTACTTATCGAAGCAATAGAGTTCAGATGCTTCTTAAAACGAGATATTGCATCTCATATCTATGTTTCATGATAAGATATAATATTCATTGCGAAGTGTTATGCATTCCTCGTCTACGATTCAAATGAATGTAAATGCGACGCTTCCTTGCAAGGAAATAGCGTTTGCAGATGTCTACGGATCGTAGCAATATAGTTCTATTGCTTCTTAAAACGCGATATCGCATCTCATTTCTATGTTTCATGGTAAGATGTAATACGATTTGCGAAGTGTTATGTATTCCTCGTCTACACTTTACTCGTCTACGTGTCGTAGCAATAGAGTTCTTATGATTCTTAAAACGCGATATCGCATCTCATTTCTATGTTTCATGGTAAGGTATAATATGATTTGCGAAGTGTTATGTATCCGTCGTCTACACTTCAATTGAATGTAAATGCGACACTTTCTTGCAAGGAAATAGCGTTTGCAGATGTCTACGTATCGTAGCAATGGATTTCTGATGCTTCTTAAAACGCGAATTCGCATCTCATTTCTATGTTTCATGGTAAGATATAATATGATTTGCGAAGTGTTATGTATTCCTCGTCTGCACTTCAAATGAATGTGAATGCGACACTTCCTCGCTAGGAAATAGCGTTTGCAGATGTCTACGTATCGTAGCAATAGAGTTCTTATGATTCTTAAAACGCGGTATCGCATCTCATTTCTATGTTTCATGGTAAGGTATAATATGATTTGCGAAGTGTTATGCATTCCTCGTCTACGATTCAAATGAATGTAAATGCGACACTTCCTTGCAAGGAAATAGCGTTTGCAGATGTCTACGTATCGTAGCAATAGTGTTCTTATGATTCCTAGAACGCTATATTGCATCTCATTTTTACGTTTCATGGTAAGATATAATATGATTTGCGAAGTGTCATGTATTCCTCGTCTACGATTCAAATGAATGTAAATGCGGCACTTCCTTGCAAGGAAATAGCGTTTGCAGATGTCTACGTATCGTAGCAATAGAGTTCTAATGCTTCTTAAAACGCGATATCGCATCTCATTTCTATGTTTCATGGTAAGATATAGTATGATTTGCGAAGTGTTATGTATTCCTCGTCTACACATTAAATAAATTTAAATGCGAGACTTCCTTGCAAGGAAATAGCGTTTGCAGTGTCTACGTATCGTAGCAATAGAGTTCTTATGATTCTTAAAACGCGAGATCGCATCTATATTTCTATGTATCATGGTAGGATATAATATGATTTGCGAAGTGACATGTATTCCTCGTCTACACTTCAAATGAATGTAAATGCGACACTTCCTTGCTAGCAAATAGCGTCTGCAGATGTCTAGGTATCGTAGCAATAGAGTTCTAATGCTTCTTAAAACGCGATATCGGATTTCATTTCTATGTTTCATGGTAAGATATAATATGATTTGCGAAGTGTTATGTATTCCTCGTTTACACTTCAAATGAATGTAAATGCGGCACTTCCTTGCTAGGAGATAGCGTCTGTAGATATCTAGGTATCGTAGCAATAGAGTTCCAATGCTTCGTAAAACGTGATATCGCATCTCATTTCTATGTTTCATGGTAAGATATAATATGATTTGCGGAGTGTTATGTATTCCTCGTCTACACTTCAAATGAATGTAAATGCGACACTTCCTTGCAAGGAAATAGCGTTTGCAGATGTCTACTTATCGAAGCAATAGAGTTCAAATGCTTCTTAAAACGAGATATTGCATCTCATATCTATGTTTCATGATAAGATATAATATTCATTGCGAAGTGTTATGCATTCCTCGTCTACGATTCAAATGAATGTAAATGCGACGCTTCCTTGCAAGGAAATAGCGTTTGCAGATGTCTACGGATCGTAGCAACAGAGTTCTAATGCTTCTTAAAACGCGATATCGCATCTCATTTCTATGTTTCATGGTAAGATGTAATACGATTTGCGAAGTGTTATGTATTCCTCGTCTACACTTTACTCGTCTACGTGTCGTAGCAATAGAGATCTTATGATTCTTAAAACGCGATATCGCATCTCATTTCTATGTTTCTGGTAAGATATAATATGATTTGCGGAGTGTTATGTGCTCCTCGTCTACACTTCAAATGAATGTAAATGCGACACTTCCTTGCAAGGAAATAGCGTTTGCAAATGTCTACCTATCGTAGCAGTAGTGATCTAATGCATCTTAGAACGCGATGTCGCAACTCATTTCTATGTTTCATGGTAAGATATAATATGATTTGCGGAGTGTTATGTATTCCTCGTTTACACTTCAAATGAATGTAAATGCGACACTTCCTAGCAAGGAAATAGCGTTTGCAGATGTCTACGTATCGAAGCAAAAGAGTTCAAATGCTTCTTAAAACAGGATATTGCATCTCATATCGTTGTTTCATGATAAGATATAATATTCATTGCGAAGTGTTATGCATTCCTCGTCTACGATTCAAATGAATGTAAATGCGACACTTCTTTGCAAGGAAATAGCATTTGCAGATGTCTACGCATCGTTGCAATAGAGTTCTTATGATTCTTAAAACGCGATATCGCATCTCATTTCTATGTTTCATGGTAAGATATAATATGATTTGCGAAGTGTTATGTATTCCTCGTCTACACTTCAAATGAATGTAAATGCGACACTTCCTTGCAAGGAAATAGCGTTTGCAGATGTCTACTTATCGAAGCAATAGAGTTCAGATGCTTCTTAAAACGAGATATTGCATCTCATATCTATGTTTCATGATAAGATATAATATTCATTGCGAAGTGTTATGCATTCCTCGTCTACGATTCAAATGAATGTAAATGCGACGCTTCCTTGCAAGGAAATAGCGTTTGCAGATGTCTACGGATCGTAGCAATATAGTTCTATTGCTTCTTAAAACGCGATATCGCATCTCATTTCTATGTTTCATGGTAAGATGTAATACGATTTGCGAAGTGTTATGTATTCCTCGTCTACACTTTACTCGTCTACGTGTCGTAGCAATAGAGTTCTTATGATTCTTAAAACGCGATATCGCATCTCATTTCTATGTTTCATGGTAAGGTATAATATGATTTGCGAAGTGTTATGTATCCGTCGTCTACACTTCAATTGAATGTAAATGCGACACTTTCTTGCAAGGAAATAGCGTTTGCAGATGTCTACGTATCGTAGCAATTGATTTCTGATGCTTCTTAAAACGCGATATCGCTTGTCATTTCTATGTTTCATGGTAAGATATAATATGATTTGCGAAGTGTTATGTATTCCTCGTCTACACTTCAAATGAATGTAAATGCGACACTTCTTTGCAAGGAAATAGCGTTTGCAGATGTCTACGTATCGTTGCAATAGAGTTCTTATGATTCTTAAAACGCGATATCGCACCTCATTTCTATGTTTCATGGTAAGATATAATATGATTTGAGGAGTGTTATGTATTCCTCGTCTACACTTCAAATGAATGTAAATGCGACACTTCCTTGCAAGGAAATAGCGTTTGCAGATGTCTACTTATCGAAGCAATAGAGTTCAAATGCTTCTTAAAACGAGATATTGCATCTCATATCTATGTTTCATGATAAGATATAATATTCATTGCGAAGTGTTTTGCATTCCTCGTCTACGATTCAAATGAATGTAAATGCGACGCTTCCTTGCAAGGAAATAGCGTTAGCAGATGTCTACGGATCGTAGCAATAGAGTTCTAATGCTTCTTAAAACGCCATATCGCATCTCATTTCTATGTTTCATGGTAAGATGTAATACGATTTGCGAAGTGTTATGTATTCCTCGTCTACACTTTACTCGTCTACGTGTCGTAGCAATAGAGTTCTTATGATTCTTAGAACGCTATATTGCATCTCATTTTTACGTTTCATGGTAAGATATAATATGATTTGCGAAGTGTTATGCATTCCTCGTCTACGATTCAAATGAATGTAAATGCGACACTTCCTTGCAAGGAAATAGCGTTTGCAGATGTCTACGTATCGTAGCAATAGGGTTCTTATGATTCTTAGAACGCTATATTGCATCTCATTTTTACGTTTCATGGTAAGATATAATATGATTTGCGAAGTGTCATGTATTCCTCGTCTACGATTCAAATGAATGTAAATGCGACACTTCCTTGCAAGGAAATAGCGTTTGCAGATGTCTACGTATCGTAGCAATATTGTTCTAATGCTTCTTAAAACGCGATTTCGCATCTCATTTCTATGTTTCATGGTAAGATATAATATGATTTGCGAAGTGTTATGTATTCCTCGTCTACACTTCAAATGAATGTAAATGCGACACTTCCTTGCAAGGAAATAGCGTTTGCAGATGTCTACGTATCGAAGCAATAGAGTTCAAATGCTTCTTAAAACGAGATATTGCATCTCATATCTATGTTTCATGATAAGATATAATATTCATTGCGAAGTGTTATGCATTCCTCGTCTACGATTAAAATGAATGAAAATGCGGACACTTCCTTGCAAGGAAATAGCGTTTGCAGATGTCTACGTATCGTAGCAATAGAGTTCTAATGCTTCTTAAATCGCGATATCGCATCTCATTTCTATGTTTCATGGTAAGATATAATATGATTTGCGAAGTGTTATGTATTCCTCGTCTACACTTCAAATGAATGTGAATGCGACACTTGCTCGCTAGGAAAGAGCGTTTGCAGATGTCTGCGTATCGTAGCAGTAGAGTTCTAATGCTTCTTAAAACGCGATATCGCATCTCATTTCTATGTTTCATGGTAAGATATAATATGATCTGCGAACTGTTATGTATTCCTCGTCTACACTTCAAATGAATGTAAATGCGACACTTTCTTGCAAGGAAATAGCGTTTGCAGATGTCTACGTATCGAAGCAATAGAGTTCTTATGATTCTTAAAACGCGATATCGCATCTCATTTCCATGTTTCATGGTAAGATATAATATGATTTGCGAACTGTTATGTATTCCTCGTCTACACTTGAAATGAATGTAAATGCGACACTTCTATGCAAGGAAATAGCGTTTGCAGATGTCTACGTATCGTAGCAATAGAGTTCTAATGCTTCTTAAAACGCGATATCGCATCTCATTTCTATGTTTCATGGTAAGATAGAATATGATTTGCGAAGTGTTATGTATTCCTCGTCTACACATCAAATGAATGTAAATGCGACACTTCCTTGCAAGGAAATAGCGTTTGCAGATGTCTACGTATCGTAGCAATAGAGTTCAAATGCTTCTTAAAACGAGATATTGCATCTTATATCTATGTTTCATGATAAGATATAATATTCATTGCGAAGTGTTATGCATTCCTCGTCTACGATTCAAATGAATGAAAATGCGACACTTCCTTGCAAGGAAGTAGCGTTTGCAGATGTCTACGTATCGTAGCAATAGAGTTCTAATGCTTCTTAAAACGCGATATCGCATCACATTTCTATGTTTCATGGTAAGATAGAATATGATTTGCGAAGTGTTATGTATTCCTCGTCTACACATCAAATGAATGTAAATGCGACACTTCCTTGCAAGGAAATAGCGTTTGCAGATGTCTACGTATCGTAGCAATAGAGTTCAAATGCTTCTTAAAACGAGATATTGCATCTTATATCTATGTTTCATGATAAGATATAATATTCATTGCGAAGTGTTATGCATTCCTCGTCTACGATTCAAATGAATGAAAATGCGACACTTCCTTGCAAGGAAATAGCGTTTGCAGATGTCTACGTATCGTAGCAATAGAGTTCTCATGCTTCTTAAAACGCGATATCGCATCTCATTTCTATGTTTCATGGTAAGATAGAATATGATTTGCGAAGTGTTATGTATTCCTCGTCTACACATCAAATGAATGTAAATGCAACACTTCCTTGCAAGGAAATAGCGTTTGCAGATGTCTACGTATCGTAGCAATAGAGTTCTTATGATTCTTAAAACGCGATATCGCATCTCATTTCTATGTTTCATGGTAAGGTATAATATGATATGCGACGTGTTATGTATTCCTCGTCTACACTTCAAATGAATGTAAACGCGACACTTCTTTTCAAGGAAATAGCGCTTGCAGATGTCTACGTATCGTAGCAGTTGAGTTCTAATGCCTCTTAAAACGCGATATCGCATCTCATTTCTATGTTTCATGGTAAGATATAATATGATTTGCGAAGTGTTATGTATTCCTCGTCTACACACCAAATGAATGTAAATGCGACACTTCCTTGCAAGGAAATAGCTTTTGCAGATGTCTACGTATCGTAGCAATGGCTTTCTGATGCTTCTTAAAACGCGATATCGCATGTCATTTCTATGTTTCATGGTAAGATATAATATGATTTGCGAAGTGTTATGTATTCCTCGTCTACACTTCAAATGAATGTAAATGCGACACTTCTTTTCAAGGAAATAGCGCTTGCAGATGTCTACGTATCGAAGCAATAGAGTTCTTATGATTCTTAAAACGCGATATTGTATCTCATTTCTATGTTTCATGGTAAGATATAATATGATTTGCGAAGTGTTATGTATTCCTCGTCTACACTTGAAATGAATGTAAATGCGACACTTCTATGCAAGGAAATAGCGTTTGCAGATGTCTACGTATCGTAGCAATAGAGTTCTTATGATTCTTAAAACGCGATATCGCATCTCATTTCTATGTTTCATGGTAAGATATAATATGATTTGCCGAGTGTTATGTATTCCTCGTCTACACTTCTAATGAATGTAAATGCGACACTTCTTTGCAAGGAAATAGCGTTTGCAGATGTCTACGTATCGTTGCAATAGAGTTCTTATGATTCTTAAAACGCGATATCGCATCTCATTTCTATGTTTCATGGTAAGATATAATATGGTTTGCGGAGTGTTATGTATTCCTCGTCTACACTTCAAATGAATGTAAATGCGACACTTCCTTGCAAGGAAATAGCGTTTGCAGATGTCTACGTATCGTAGCAATAGTGTTCTTATGATTCTTAAAACGCGATATCGCATCTCATTTCTATGTTTCATGGTAAGATATAATATGATTTGCGAAGTGTTATATATTCCTCGTCTACACATCAAATGAATGTAAATGCGACACTTCTTTGCAAGGAAGTAGCGTTTGCAGATGTCTACGTATCGTAGCAATAGTGTTCTTATGGTTCTTAAAACGCGATATCGCACCTCATTTCTATGTTTCATGGTAAGATATAATATGATTTGCGAAGTGTTATGTACTCCTCGTCTACACTTCAAATGAATGTAAATGCGACACTTCCTTGCAAGGAAATAGCGTTTGCAAATGTCTACCTATCGTAGCAGTAGTGTTCTAATGCTTCTTAGAACGCGATGTGGCATCTCATTTCTATGTTTCATGGTAAGATATAATATGATTTGCGAACTGTTATGTATTCCTCGTCTACACTTCAAATGAATGTAAATGCGACACTTCCTTGCAAGGAAATAGCGTTTGCAGGTGTCTACGTATCGAAGCAATAGAGTTCAATTGCTTCTTAAAACGAGATATTGCATCTCATATCTATGTTTCATGATAAGATATAATATTCATTGCGAAGTGTTATGCATTCCTCGTCTACGATTCAAATGAATGTAAATGCGACACTTCCTTGCAAGGAAACAGCGTTTGCAGATGTCTACGTATCGTAGCAATAGAGTTCTAATGCTTCTTAAAACGCGATATCGCATCTCATTCCTATGTTTCATGGTAAGATATAATATGATTTGCGAAGTGTTATGTATTCCTCGTCTACACTTCAAATGAATGTGAATGCGACACTTCCTCGCTAGGAAATAGCGTTTGCAGATGTCTGCGTATCGTAGCAGTAGAGTTCTAATGATTCTTAAAACGCGATATCGCATCTCATTTCTATGTTTCATGGTAAGATATAATATGATTTGCGAAGTGTTATGTATTCCTCGGCTACACTTCAAATGAATGTAAATGCGACACTTCTTTGCAAGGAAATAGCGATTGCAGATGTCTACGTATCGTAGCAGTAGAGTTCTTATGATTCTTAAAACGCGATATCGCATCTCATTTCTATGTTTCGTGGTAAGATATAGTATGATTTGCAAAGTGTTATGTATTCTTCGTCTACACATCAAATGAATGTAAATGAGACACTTCCTTGCAAGGAAATAGCGTTTGCAGATGTCTACGTATCGTAGCAATAGAGTTCTAATGCTTCTTAAAACGAGATATTGCATCTCGTATCTATGTTTCATGATAAGATATAATATTCATTGCGAAGTGTTATGCATTCCTCGTCTACGATTCAAATGAATGTAAATGCGACACTTCCTTGCAAGGAAATAGCGTTTGCAGATGTCTACGTATCGTAGCAATAGAGTTCTTGTGATTCTTAGAACGCTATATTGCATCTCATTCTTACGTTTCATGGTAAGATATAATATGATTTGCGAAGTGTTATGTATTCCTCGTCTACACTTCAAATGAATGTAAATGCGACACTTCTTTGCAAGGAAATAGCGTTTGCAGATGTCTGCGTATCGTAGCAGTAGAGTTCTAATGCTTCTTAAAAGGCGATATCGCATCTCATTTCTATGTTTCATGGTAAGATATAATATGATTTGCGAAGTGTTATGTATTCCTCGTCTACACTTCAAATGAATGTAAATGCGACACTTCTTTGCTAGGAAATAGCGTTTGCAAATGTCTACCTATCGTAGCAATAGTGTTCTAATGCTTCTCAAAACGCGATATCGCATCTCATTTCTATGATTCATGGTAAGATATAATATGATTTGCGAAGTATCATGTATTCCTCGTCTACACTTCAAATCAATGTAAATGCGACACTTCCTTGCTAGGAAATAGCGATTGCAGATGTCTACGTATCGTAGCAATAGAGTTCATATGATTCTTAAAACGCGATATCGCATCTCATTTCTATGTTTCATGGTAAGATATAACATGATTTGCGAAGTGTTATGTATTCCTCGTCTACACTTCAAATGAATGTGAATGCGATACTTCCTCGCTAGGAAATAGCGTTTGCAGATGTCTACGTATCGTAGCAATAGCTTTCTAATGCTTCTTAAAGCGCGATATCGCATCTCATTTCTATGTTTCATGATAAGATATAATATGATTTGCGAAGTGTCATGTATTCCTCGTCTACACATCAAATGAATGTAAATGCGACACCTCCTTGCAAGGAAATAGCGTTTGCAGATGTCTACGTATCGAAGCAATAGAGTTCAAGTGCTTCTTAAAACGCGATATCACATCTCATTCCTATGTTTCATGGTAAGATATAATATGATTTGCGAAGTATCATGTATTCCTCGTCTACACTTCAAATGAATGTAAATGCGACACTTCCTTGCATGGAAATAGCGTTAGCAGATATCTACGTATCGAAGCAATAGAGTTCAAGTGCTTCTTAAAACGCGATATCACATCTCATTCCTATGTTTCATGGTAAGATATAATATGATTTGCGAAGTATCATGTATTCCTCGTCTACACTTCAAATGAATGTAAATGCGACACTTCCTTGCATGGAAATAGCGTTAGCAGATATCTACGTATCGAAGCAATAGAGTTCAAATGCTTCTTAAAACGAGATATTGCATCTCATATCTATGTTTCCTGATAAGATATAATATTCATTGCGAAGTGTCATGTATTCCTCGTCTACGATTCAAATGAAAGTAAATGCGACACTTCCTTGCAAGGTAGTAGCGATTGCACATGTCTACGTATCGTAGCAATAGAGTTCATATCATTCTTAAAAAGCGATATCGCATCTCATTTCTATGTTTCATGGTAAGATACAATATGATTTGCGAAGTGTTATGTATTCCTCGTCTACACTTCAAATGAATGTGAATGTGACACTTCCTCGCTAGGAAATAGCATTTGCAGATGTCTGCGTATCGTAGCAGTAGAGTTCTAATGCTTCTTAAAACGCGATATCGCATCTCATTTCTATGTTTCATGGTAAGGTATAATATGATTTGGGAAGTGTTATGTATTCCTCGTCAATACTTCAAATGAATGTAAATGCGACACTTTCTTGCAAGGAAATAGCGTTTGCAGATGTCTACGTGTCGTAGCAATGGATTTCTTATGATTCTTAAAACGCGATATCGGATCTCATTTCTATGTTTCATGGTAAGATATAATATGATTTGCGAAGTGTTATGTATTCCTCGTCTACACTTCAAATGAATGTAAATGCGACACTTCTTTGCAAGGAAATAGCGTTTGCAGATGTCTGCGTATCGTAGCAGTAGAGTTCTAATGCTTCTTAAAACGCGATATCGCATCACATTTCTATGTTTCATGGTAAGATATAATATGATTTGCGAAGTGTTATGTATTCCTCGTCTACACTTCAAATGAATGTAAATGCGACACTTCTTTGCAAGGAAATATCGTTTGCAGATGTCTACGTATCGTTGCAATAGAGTTCTTATGATTCTTAAAACGCGATATCGCATCTCATTTCTATGTTTCGTGGTAAGATATAGTATGATTTGCGAAGTGTTATGTATTCTTCGTCTACACATCAAATGAATGTAAATGAGACACTTCCTTGCAAGGAAATAGCGTTTGCAGATATCTACGTATCGTAGCAATAGAGTTCTAATGCTTCTTAAAACGAGATATTGCATCTCGTATCTATGTTTCATGATAAGATATAATATTCATTGCGAAGTGTTATGCATTCCTCGTCTACGATTCAAATGAATGTAAATGCGACACTTCCTTGCAAGGAAATAGCGTTTGCAGATGTCTACGTATCGTAGCAATAGAGTTCTTGTGATTCTGAGAACGCTATATTGCATCTCATTTTTACGTTTCATGGTAAGATATAATATGATTTGCGAAGTGTTATGTATTCCTCGTCTACACTTCAAATGAATGTGAATGTGACACTTCCTCGCTAGGAAATAGCATTTGAAGATGTCTGCGTATCGTAGCAGTAGAGTTCTAATGCTTCTTAAAACGCGATATCGCATCTCATTTCTATGTTTCATGGTAAGGTATAATATGATTTGGGAAGTGTTATGTATTCCTCGTCAACACTTCAAATGAATGTAAATGCGACACTTTCTTGCAAGGAAATAGCGCTTGCAGATGTCTACGTGTCGTAGCAATGGATTTCTTATGATTCTTAAAACGCGATATCGGATCTCATTTCTATGTTTCATGGTAAGATATAATATGATATGCGAAGTGTTATGTATTCCTCGTCTACACTTCAAATGAATGTAAATGCGACACTTCTTTGCAAGGAAATAGCGTTTGCAGATGTCTGCGTATCGTAGCAGTAGAGTTCTAATGCTTCTTAAAAGGCGATATTGCATCTCATTTCTATGTTTCATGGTAAGATATAATATGATTTGCGAAGTATCATGTATTCCTCGTCTACACTTCAAATCAATGTAAATGCGACACTTCCTTGCTAGGAAATAGCGATTGCAGATGTCTACGTATCGTAGCAATAGAGTTCATATGATTCTTAAAACGCGATATCGCATCTCATTTCTATGTTTCATGGTAAGATATAACATGATTTGCGAAGTGTTATGTATTCCTCGTCTACACTTCAAATGAATGTGAATGCGATACTTCCTCGCTAGGAAATAGCGTTTGCAGATGTCTACGTATCGTAGCAATAGCTTTCTAATGCTTCTTAAAGCGCGATATCGCATCTCATTTCTATGTTTCATGATAAGATATAATATGATTTGCGAAGTGTCTTGTATTCCTCGTCTACACATCAAATGAATGTAAATGCGACACCTCCTTGCATGGAAATAGCGTTAGCAGATATCTACGTATCGAAGCAATAGAGTTCAAATGCTTCTTAAAACGAGATATTGCATCTCATATCTATGTTTCCTGATAAGATATAATATTCATTGCGAAGTGTCATGTATTCCTCGTCTACGATTCAAATGAAAGTAAATGCGACACTTCCTTGCAAGGTAGTAGCGATTGCACATGTCTACGTATCGTAGCAATAGAGTTCATATCATTCTTAAAAAGTGATATCGCATCTCATTTCTATGTTTCATGGTAAGATAAAACATGATTTGCGAAGTGTTATGTGTTCCTCGTCTACACTTCAAATGAATGTGAATGTGACTTCCTCGCTAGGAAATAGCGTTTGCAGATGTCTGCGTATCGTAGCAGTAGAGTTCTAATGCTTCTTAAAACGCGATATCGCATCTCATTTCTATGTTTCATGGTAAGATACAATATGATTTGCGAAGTGTTATGTATTCCTCGTCTACACTTCAAATGAATGTGAATGTGACACTTCCTCGCTAGGAAATAGCATTTGCAGATGTCTGCGTATCGTAGCAGTAGAGTTCTAATGCTTCTTAAAACGCGATATCGCATCTCATTTCTATGTTTCATGGTAAGGTATAATATGATTTGGGAAGTGTTATGTATTCCTCGTCAATACTTCAAATGAATGTAAATGCGACACTTTCTTGCAAGGAAATAGCGTTTGCAGATGTCTACGTGTCGTAGCAATGGATTTCTTATGATTCTTAAAACGCGATATCGGATCTCATTTCTATGTTTCATGGTAAGATATAATATGATTTGCGAAGTGTTATGTATTCCTCGTCTACACTTCAAATGAATGTAAATGCGACACTTCTTTGCAAGGAAATAGCGTTTGCAGATGTCTGCGTATCGTAGCAGTAGAGTTCTAATGCTTCTTAAAACGCGATATCGCATCTCATTTCTATGTTTCATGGTAAGATATAATACGATTTGCGAAGTGTTATGTATTCCTCGGCTACACTTCAAATGAATGTAAATGCGACACTTCTTTGCAAGGAAATAGCGATTGCAGATGTCTACGTATCGTAGCATTAGAGTTCTTATGATTCTTAAAACGCGATATCGCATCTCATTTCTATGTTTCATGGTAAGATATAATATGATTTGCGAAGTGTTATGTATTCTTCGTCTACACATCAAATGAATGTAAATGAGACACTTCCTTGCAAGGAAATAGCGTTTGCAGATGTCTACGTATCGTAGCAATAGAGTTCTAATGCTTCTTAAAACGAGATATTGCATCTCATATCTATGTTTCATGATAAGATATAATATTCATTGCGAAGTGTTATGCATTCCTCGTCTACGATTCAAATGAATGTAAATGCGACACTTCCTTGCAAGGAAATAGCGTTTGTAGATGTCTACGTATCGTAGCAATAGAGTTCTTGTGATTCTTAGAACGCTATATTGCATCTCATTTTTACGTTTCATGGTAAGATATAATATGATTTGCGAAGTGTTATGTATTCCTCGTCTACACTTCAAATGAATGTAAATGCGACACTTCTTTGCTAGGAAATAGCGTTTGCAAATGTCTACCTATCGTAGCAATAGTGTTCTAATGCTTCTTAAAACGCGATATCGCATCTCATTTCTATGATTCATGGTAAGATATAACATGATTTGCGAAGTATCATGTATTCCTCGTCTACACTTCAAATGAATGTAAATGCGATACTTCCTTGCTAGGAAATAGCGATTGCAGATGTCTACGTATCGTAGCAATAGAGTTCATATGATTCTTAAAACGCGATATCGCATCTCATTTCTATGTTTCATGGTAAGATATAACATGATTTGCGAAGTGTTATGTATTCCTCGTCTACACTTCAAATGAATGTGAATGCGATACTTCCTCGCTAGGAAATAGCGTTTGCAGATGTCTACGTATCGTAGCAATAGCTTTCTAATGCTTCTTAAAGCGCGATATCGCATCTCATTTCTATGTTTCATGATAAGATATAATATGATTTGCGAAGTGTCATGTATTCCTCGTCTACACATCAAATGAATGTAAATGCGACACCTCCTTGCAGGGAAATAGCGTTTGCAGATGTCTACGTATCGAAGCAATAGAGTTCAAATGCTTCTTAAAACGCGATATCACATCTCATTCCTATGTTTCATGGTAAGATATAATATGATTTGCGAAGTATCATGTATTCCTCGTCTACACTTCAAATGAATGTAAATGCGACACTTCCTCGCTAGGAAATAGCGTTTGCAGATGTCTACGTATCGTAGCAAGTTGAGTTCTAATGCTTCTTAAAACGCGATATCGCATCTCATTTCTATGTTTCATGGTAAGATATAATATGATTTGCGAAGTGTTATGTATTCCTCGTCTACACATCAAATGAATGTAAATGCGACGCTTCCTTGCAAGGAAATAGCGTTTGCAGATGTCTACGTATCGTTGCAATAGAGTTCCTATGATTCTTAAAACGCGATGTCGCATCTCATTTCTATGTTTCATGGTAAGGTATAATATGATTTGCGAAGTGTTATGTATCCGTCGTCTACACTTCAAATGAATGTAAATGCGACACTTTCTTGCAAGGAAATAGCGTTTGCAGATGTCTACGTATCGTAGCAATGGATTTCTGATGCTTCTTAAAACGAGATATTGCATCTCATATCTATGTTTCATGACAAGATATAATATTCATTGCGAAGTGTTATGCATTCCTCGTCTACGATTCAGATGAATGTAAATGCGACACTTCCTTGCAAGGAAATAGCGTTTGCGGATGTCTACGTATCGTAGCAATAGAGTTCTTATGATTCTTAAAACGCGATATCGCATCTCATTTCTATGTGTCATGGTAAGATACAATATGATTTGCGAAGTGTTATGTATTCCTCGTCTACACTTCAAATGAATGTGAATGCGACACTTCCTCGCTAGGAAATAGTGTTTGCAGATGTCTACGTATCGTAGCAATAGAGTTCATATGATTCTTAAAACGCGATATCGCATCTCATTTCTATGTTTCATGGTAAGATATAACATGATTTGCGAAGTGTTATGTATTCCTCGTCTACACTTCAAATGAATGTGAATGCGATACTTCCTCGCTAGGAAATAGCGTTTGCAGATGTCTACGTATCGTAGCAATAGCTTTCTAATGCTTCTTAAAGCGCGATATCGCATCTCATTTCTATGTTTCATGATAAGATATAATATGATTTGCGAAGTGTCATGTATTCCTCGTCTACACATCAAATGAATGTAAATGCGACACCTCCTTGCAGGGAAATAGCGTTTGCAGATGTCTACGTATCGAAGCAATAGAGTTCAAATGCTTCTTAAAACGCGATATCACATCTCATTCCTATGTTTCATGGTAAGATATAATATGATTTGCGAAGTATCATGTATTCCTCGTCTACACTTCAAATGAATGTAAATGCGACACTTCCTCGCTAGGAAATAGCGTTTGCAGATGTCTACGTATCGTAGCAAGTTGAGTTCTAATGCTTCTTAAAACGCGATATCGCATCTCATTTCTATGTTTCATGGTAAGATATAATATGATTTGCGAAGTGTTATGTATTCCTCGTCTACACATCAAATGAATGTAAATGCGACGCTTCCTTGCAAGGAAATAGCGTTTGCAGATGTCTACGTATCGTTGCAATAGAGTTCCTATGATTCTTAAAACGCGATGTCGCATCTCATTTCTATGTTTCATGGTAAGGTATAATATGATTTGCGAAGTGTTATGTATCCGTCGTCTACACTTCAAATGAATGTAAATGCGACACTTTCTTGCAAGGAAATAGCGTTTGCAGATGTCTACGTATCGTAGCAATGGATTTCTGATGCTTCTTAAAACGAGATATTGCATCTCATATCTATGTTTCATGACAAGATATAATATTCATTGCGAAGTGTTATGCATTCCTCGTCTACGATTCAGATGAATGTAAATGCGACACTTCCTTGCAAGGAAATAGCGTTTGCGGATGTCTACGTATCGTAGCAATAGAGTTCTTATGATTCTTAAAACGCGATATCGCATCTCATTTCTATGTGTCATGGTAAGATACAATATGATTTGCGAAGTGTTATGTATTCCTCGTCTACACTTCAAATGAATGTGAATGCGACACTTCCTCGCTAGGAAATAGTGTTTGCAGATGTCTACGTATCGTAGCAATAGAGTTCTTATGATTCTTAAAACGCGATATCGCATCTCATTTCTATGTTTCATGGTAAGATACAATATGATTTGCGAAGTGTTATGTATTCCTCGTCTACACTTCAAATGAATGTGAATGCGACACTTCCTCTCTAGGAAATAGCGTTTGCAGATGTCTACGTATCGAAGCAATGGAGTTCAAATGCTTCTTAAAACGAGATATTGCATCTCATATCTATGTTTCATGATAAGATATAATATTCATTGCGAAGTGTTATGCATTCTTCGCCTACGATTCAAATGAATGTAAATGCAAAACTTCCTTGCAAGGAAATAGCGTTTGCAGATGTCTACGTATCGTAGCAGTTGAGTTCTAATGCTTCTTAAAACGCGATATCGCACCTCATTCCTATGTTTCATGGTAAGATATAATATGATTTGCGAAGTGTTATGTATTCCTCGTCTACATTTCAAATGAATGTGAATGCGACACTTCCTCGCTAGGAAATAGCGTTTGCAGATGTCTGCGTATCGTAGCAGTAGAGTTCAAATGCTTCTTAAAACGCGATATCGCATCTCATTTCTATGTTTCATGGTAAGATATAATACGATTTGCGAAGTGTTATGTATTCCTCGGCTACACTTCAAATGAATGTAAATGCGACACTTCTTTGCAAGGAAATAGCGATTGCAGATGTCTACGTATCGTAGCATTAGAGTTCTTATGATTCTTAAAACGCGATATCGCATCTCATTTCTATGTTTCATGATAAGATATAATATGATTTGCGGAGTGCTATGTATTCCTCGTCTACAATTCAAATGAATGCAAATGCGACACATCCTCGCTAGGAAATAGCGTTTGCAGATGTCTACGTATCGTAGCAAGTTGAGTTCTAATGCTTCTTAAAACGCGATATCGCACCTCATTCCTATGTTTCATGGTAAGATATAATACGATTTGCGAAGTGTTATGTATTCCTCGGCTACACATCAAATGAATGTAAATGCGACACTTCTTTGCAAGCAAATAGCGATTGCAGATGTCCACGTATCGAAGCAATAAAGTTCAAATACTTCTTAAAACGAGATATTGCATCTCATATCTATGTTTCATGATAAGATATAATATTCATTGCGAAGTGTTATGCATTCCTCGTCTACGATTCAAATAAATGTAAATGCGACACTTCCTTGCAAGGAAATAGCGTTTGCAGATTTCTACGTATCGTAGCAATAGAGTTCTAATGCTTCTTAAAACGCGATATCGCATCTCATTTCTATGTTTCATGGTAGGATATAATATGATTTGCGAAGTGTCATGTATTCCTCGTCTACGATTCAAATGAAAGTAAATGCGACACTTCCTTGCAAGGTTGTAGCGATTGCAGATGTCTACGTATCGTAGCAATGGATTTCTGATGCTTCTTAAAACGAGATATTGCATCTCATATCTATGTTTCATGACAAGATATAATATGATTTGCGAAGTGTCATGCATTCCTCGTCTACGATTCAGATGAATGTAAATGCGACACTTCCTTGCAAGGAAATAGCGTTTGAAGATGTCTACGTATCGTACCAATGGATTTCTGATGCTTCTTAAAACGCCATATCGCATCTCATTTCTATGTTTCATGGTAAGGTATAATATGATTTGCGAAGTGTCATGTATTCCTCGTCCACGCTTCAAATGAATGTAAATGCGACACTTCCTTGCAAGGAAATAGCGTTTGCAAATGTCTACCTTTCGTAGCAGTAGTGTTCTAATGCTTCTTAGAACGCGATATCGCACCTCATTTCTATGTTTCATGGTAAGATACAATATGATTTGCGAAGTGTTATGTATTCCTCGTCTACACTTCAAATGAATGTGAATGCGACACTTCCTCGCTAGGAAATAGCGTTTGCAGATGTCTACGTATCGAAGCAATAGAGATCAAATGCTTCTCAAAACGCGATATCGCATCTCATTTCTATGTTTCATGGTAAGATATAATCCGATTTGCGAAGTGTTATGTATTCCTCGGCTACACTTCAAATGAATGTAAATGCGACACTTCTTTGCAAGGAAATAGCGATTGCAGATGTCTACGTATCGTAGCAATAGAGTTCTTATGATTCTTAAAACGCGATATCGCATCTCATTTCTATGTTTCATGGTAAGATACAATATGATTTGCGAAGTGTTATGTATTCCTCGTCTACACTTCAAATGAATGCGAATGCGACACTTCCTCGCTGGGAAATAGCGTTCGCAGATGTCTACGTATCGTAGCAATAGAGTTCTTATGATTCTTAAAACGCGATATCGCATCTCATTTCTATGTTTCATGGTAAGATACAATATGATTTGCGAAGTGTTATGTATTCCTCGTCTACACTTCAAATGAATGTGAATGCGACACTTCCTCGCTAGGAAATAGCGTTTGCAGGTGTCTACGTATCGAAGCAATGGAGTTCAAATGCTTCTCAAAACGAGATATTGCATCTCATATCTATGTTTCATGATAAGATATAATATTCATTGCGAAGTGTTATGCATTCTTCGCCTACGATTCAAATGAATGTAAATGCAAAACTTCCTTGCAAGGAAATAGCGTTTGCAGATGTCTACGTATCGTAGCAATAGAGTTCATATGATTCTTAAAACGCGATATCGCATCTCATTTCTATGTTTCATGGTAAGATATAACATGATTTGCGAAGTGTTATGTATTCCTCGTCTACACTTCAAATGAATGTGAATGCGATACTTCCTCGCTAGGAAATAGCGTTTGCAGATGTCTACGTATCGTAGCAATAGCTTTCTAACGCTTCTTAAAGCGCGATATCGCATCTCATTTCTATGTTTCATGATAAGATATAATATGATTTGCGAAGTGTCATGTATTCCTCGTCTACACATCAAATGAGTGTAAATGCGACACATCCTTGCAAGGAAATAGCGTTTGCAGATGTCTACGTATCGAAGCAATAGAGTTCAAATGCTTCTTAAAACGCGATATCACATCTCATTCCTATGTTTCATGGTAAGATATAATATGATTTGCGAAGTATCATGTATTCCTCGTCTACACTTCAAATGAATGTAAATGCGACACTTCCTTGCATGGAAATAGCGTTACCAGATGTCTACGTATCGAAGCAATAGAGTTCAAATGCTTCTTAAAACGAGATATTGCATCTCATATCTATGTTTCCTGATAAGATATAATATTCATTGCGAAGTGTCATGTACTCCTCGTCTACGATTCAAATGAAAGTAAATGCGACACTTCCTTGCAAGGTAGTAGCGATTGCACATGTCTACGTATCGTAGCAATAGAGTTCATATCATTCTTAAAAAGCGATATCGCATCTCATTTCTATGTTTCATGGTAAGATAAAACATGATTTGCGAAGTGTTATGTATTCCTCGTCTACACTTCAAATGAATGTGAATGTGACTTCCTCGCTAGGAAATAGCGTTTGCAGATGTCTGCGTATCGTAGCAGTAGAGTTCTAATGCTTCTTAAAACGCGATATCGCATCTCATTTCTATGTTTCATGGTAAGATATAATATGATTTGCGAAGTGTTATGTATTCCTCGTCTACACTTCAAATGAATGTAAATGCGACACTTCTTTGCAAGGAAATAGCGTTTGCAGATGTCTACGTATCGTTGCAATAGAGTTCTTATGATTCTTAAAACGCGATATCGCATCACATTTCTATGTTTCATGGTAAGATATAATATGATTTGCGGAGTGTTATGTATTCCTCGTCTACACTTCAAATGAATGTAAATGCGACACTTCCTTGCAAGGAAATAGCGTTTGCAGATGTCCACGTATCGAAGCAATAGAGTTCTAATGCTTCTTAAAACGCGATATCGCATCTCATTTCTATGTTTCATGGTAAGATATAATACGATTTGCGAAGTGTTATGTATTCCTCGGCTACACTTCAAATGAATGTAAATGCGACACTTCTTTGCAAGGAAATAGCGATTGCAGATGTCTACGTATCGTAGCAGTAGAGTTCTTATGATTCTTAAAACGCGATATCGCATCTCATTTCTATGTTTCATTATAAGATATAATATGATTTGCGGAGTGTTATGTATTCCTCGTCTACAATTCAAATGAATGCAAATGCGACACATCCTCGGTAGGAAATAACGTTTGCAGATGTCTACGTATCGTAGCAAGTTGAGTTCTAATGCTTCTTAAAACGCGATATCGCATCTCATTTCTATGTTTCATGATAAGATATAATATTCATTGCGAAGTGTTATGCATTCCTCGTCTACGATTCAAATGAATGTAAATGCGACACTGCCTTGCAAGGAAATAGCATTTGCAGATGTCTACGTATCGTAGCAATAGAGTTCTAATGCTTCTTAAAACGCGATATCGCATCTCATTTCTATGTTTCATGGTAAGATATAATATGATTTGCGAAGTGTTATGTATTCCTCGTCTACGCTTCAAATGAATGTGAATGTGACACTTCCTCGCTAGGAAATAGCGTTTGCAGATGTCTGCGTATCGTAGCAGTAGAGTTCTAATGCTTCTTAAAACGCGATATCGCATCTCATTTCTATGTTTCATGGTAAGATACAATATGATTTGCGAAGTGTTATGTATTCCTCGTCTACACTTCAAATGAATACGAATGCGACACTTCCTCGCTAGGAAATGGCGTTTGCAGATGTCTACGTATCGAAGCAATAGAGTTCAAATGCTTCTTAAAACGCGATATCGCATCTCATTTCTATGTTTCATGGTAAGATATAATACGATTTGCGAAGTGTTATGTATTCCTCGGCTACACTTCAAATGAATGTAAATGCGACACTTCTTTGCAAGGAAATAGCGATTGCAGATGTCTACGTATCGTAGCAGTAGAGTTCTTATGATTCTTAAAACGCGATATCGCATCTCATTCCTATGTTTCATGGTAAGATATAATATGATTTGCGGAGTGTTATGTACTCCTCGTCTACAATTCAAATGAATGCAAATGCGACACATCCTCGCTAGGAAATAGCGTTTGCCGATGTCTACGTATCGTAGCAAGTTGAGTTCTAATGCTTCTTAAAACGCGATATCGCATCTCATTTCTATGTTTCATGGTAAGATATAATATGATTTGCGAAGTGTTATGTATTCCTCGTCTACACATCAAATGAATGTAAATGCGACACTTCCTCGCTAGGAAATAGTGTTTGCAGATGTCTACGTATCGAAGCAATAGAGTTCAAATGCTTCTTAAAACGAGAAATTGCATCTCATATATATGTTTCATGATAAGATATAATATTCATTGCGAAGTGTTATGCATTCCTCGTCTACGATTCAAATGAATGTAAATGCGACACTTCCTTGCAAGGAAATAGCATTTGCAGATGTCTACGTATCGTAGCAATAGAGTTCAAATGCTTCTTAGAACGCGATATCGCATCTCATTTCTATGTTTCATGGTAAGATATAATATGATTTGCGAAGTGTTATGTATTCCTCGCCTACGCTTCAAATGAATGTGAATGTGACACTTCCTCGCTAGGAAATAGCGTTTGCAGATGTCTGCGTATCGTAGCAGTAGAGTTCTAATGCTTCTTAAAACGCGATATCGCATCTCATTTCTATGTTTCATGGTAAGATACAATATGATTTGTGAAGTGTTATGTATTCCTCGTCTACACTTCAAATGAATGCGAATGCGACACTTCCTCGCTAGGAAATAGCGTTTGCAGATGTCTACGTATCGAAGCAATAGAGTTCAAATGCTTCTTAAAACGCGATATCGCATCTCATTTCTATGTTTCATGGTAAGATATAATACGATTTGCGAAGTGTTATGTATTCCTCGGCTACACTTCAAATGAATGTAAATGCGACACTTCTTTGCAAGGAAATAGCGATTGCAGATGTCTACGTATCGTAGCAGTAGAGTTCTTATGATTCTTAAAACGCGATATCGCATCTCATTCCTATGTTTCATGGTAAGATATAATATGATTTGCGGAGTGTTATGTACTCCTCGTCTACAATTCAAATGAATGCAAATGCGACACATCCTCGCTAGGAAATAGCGTTTGCAGATGTCTACGTATCGTAGCAAGTTGAGTTCTAATGCTTCTTAAAACGCGATATCGCATCTCATTTCTATGTTTCATGGTAAGATATAATATGATTTGCGAAGTGTTATGTATTCCTCGTCTACACATCAAATGAATGTAAATGCGACACTTCCTCGCTAGGAAATAGTGTTTGCAGATGTCTACGTATCGAAGCAATAGAGTTCAAATGCTTCTTAAAACGAGAAATTGCATCTCATATATATGTTTCATGATAAGATATAATATTCATTGCGAAGTGTTATGCATTCCTCGTCTACGATTCAAATGAATGTAAATGCGACACTTCCTTGCAAGGAAATAGCATTTGCAGATGTCTATGTATCGTAGCAATAGAGTTCAAATGCTTCTTAGAACGCGATATCGCATCTCATTTCTATGTTTCATGGTAAGATATAATATGATTTGCGAAGTGTTATGTATTCCTCGTCTACGCTTCAAATGAATGTGAATGTGACACTTCCTCGCTAGGAAATAGCGTATGCAGATGTCTGCGTATCGTAGCAGTAGAGTTCTAATGCTTCTTAAAACGCGATATCGCATCTCATTTCTATGTTTCATGGTAAGATACAATATGATTTGTGAAGTGTTATGTATTCCTCGTCTACACTTCAAATGAATGCGAATGCGACACTTCCTCGCTAGGAAATAGCGTTTGCAGATGTCTACGTATCGAAGCAATAGAGTTCAAATGCTTCTTAAAACGCGATATCGCATCTCATTTCTATGTTTCATGGTAAGATATAATACGATTTGCGAAGTGTTATGTATTCCTCGGCTACACTTCAAATGAATGTAAATGCGACACTTCCTTGCAAGGAAATAGCGATTGCAGATGTCTACGTATCGTAGCAGTAGAGTTCTTATGATTCTTAAAACGCGATTTCGCATCTCATTTCTACGTTTCATGGTAAGATATAATATGATTTGCGGAGTGTTATGTATTCCTCGTCTACACTTCAATTGAATGCAAATGCGACACTTCCTCGCTAGGAAATAGCGTTTGCAGATGTCTACGTATCGTTGCAATAGAGTTCTTATGATTCTTAAAACGCGATATCGCATCTCATTTCTATGTTTCATGGTAAGATATAATATGATTTGCGAAGTGTCATGTATTCCTCGTCCAGACTTCAAATGAATGTATATGCGACACTTCCTTGCAAGGAAATAGCGTTTGCAGATGTCTACGTATCGTAGCGATAGAGTTCTAATGATTCTTAAAACGCGATATCGCATCTCATTTCTATGTTTCATGGTAAGATACAATATGATTTGCGAAGTGTTATGTATTCCTCGTCTACACTTCAAATGAATGTGAATGCGACACTTCCTCGCTAGGAAATAGCGTTTGCAGATGTCTACGTATCGAAGCAATAGAGTTCAAATGCTTCTTAAAACGAGATATTGCATCTCATATCTATGTTTCATGATAAGATATAATATTCATTGCGAACTGTTATGCATTCCTCGTCTACGATTCAAATGAATGTAAATGCGACACTTCCTTGCAAGGAAATAGCGTTTGCAGATGTCTACGTATCGAAGCAATAGAGTTCAAATGCTTCTTAAAACGAGATATTGCATCTCATATCTATGTTTCATGATAAGATATAATATTCATTGCGAAGTGTTATGCATTCCTCGTCTACGATTCAAATGAATGTAAGTGCGACACTTCCTTGCAAGGAAATAGCGTTTGCAGATGTCTACGTATCGTGGCAATAGAGTTCCAATGCTTCTTAATACGCGATATCGCATCTCATTTCTATGTTTCATGGTAAGATATAATATGATTTGCGAAGTGTTATGTATTCCTCGTCTACACTTCAAATGAATGTAAATGCGACACTTCCTTGCAAGGAAATAGCGTCTGCAGATGTCTAGGTATCGTAGCAATAAAGTTCTAATGCTTCATAAAACGCGATATCGCATCTCATTTCTATGTTTCATGGTAAGATATAATATGATTTGCGAAGTGTTATGTATTCCTCGTCTACACTCCAAATGAATGTAAATGCGACACTTCCTTGCAAGGAAATATCGTTTGCAGATGTCTACGTATCGTAGCAATAGAGTTCTTATGATTCTTAAAACGCGATATCGCATCTCATTTCTATGTTTCATGGTAAGATATAATATGATTTGCGAAGTGTCATGTATTCCTCGTCTACACTTCAAATGAATGTAAATGCGACACTTCCTTGCAAGGAAATAGCGTTTGCAGATGTCTACGTATCGTAGCAATGGATTTCTGATGCTTCTTAAAAGGCGATATCGCATTTCATTTCTATGTTTCATGGTAAGGTATAATATGATTTGCGAAGTGTTATGTATTCCTCGTCTACACTTCGAATGAATGTAAATGCGACACTTCTTTGCAAGGAAATAGCGTTTGCAGATGTCTACGTATCGTTCCAATAGAGTTCTTATGATTCTTAAAACGCGATATCGCATCTCATTTCTATGTTTCATGGTAAGATATAATATGATTTGCGAAGTGTTATGTATTCCTCGTCTACACATCAAATGAATGTAAATGCGACACTTTCTGGCAAGGAAATAGCGTTTGCAGATGTCTACGTATCGAAGCAATAGAGTTCAAATGCTTCTTAAAACGAGATATTGCATCTCATATCTATGTTTCATGATAAGATATAATATTCATTGCGAAGTGTTATGCATTCCTCGTCTACGATTCAAATGAATGTAAGTGCGACACTTCCTTGCAAGGAAATAGCGTTTGCAGATGTCTACGTATCGTAGCAATAGAGTTCTTATGATTCTTAAAACGCGATATCGCATCTCATTTCTATGTTTCATGGTAAGATATAATATGATTTGCGAAGTGTTATGTATTCCTCGTCTACACTTCAAATGAATGTAAATGCGACACTTCCTTGCAAGGAAATAGCGTTTGCAGATGTCTACATATCGTAGCATTAGAGTTCTAATGCTTCTTAAAACGCGATATCGCATCTCATTTCTATGTTTCATGGTAAGATATAATATGATTTGCGAAGTGTTATGTATTCCTCGTCTACACATCAACTGAATGTAAATGCGACACTTCCTTGCAAGGAAATAGCGCTTGCAGATGTCTACGTATCGCAGCAATAGAGTTCTTTTGATTCTTAAAACGCGATATCGCATCTCATTTCTATGTTTCATGGTAAGATATAATATGATTTGCGAAGTGTTATGCATTCCTCGTCTACACTTCAAATGAATGTAAATGCGACACTTCTTTGCAAGGAAATAGCGTTTGCAGATGTCTACGTATCGTAGCAATAGAATTCTTATGTTTCTTAAAACGCGATATCGCATCTCATTTCTATGTTTCATGGTAAGATATAATATTATTTGCGAAGTGTTATGTATTCCTCGTCTACACATCAAATGAATGTAAATGCGACACTTCCTTGCAAGGATATAGCGTTTGCAGATGTCTACGTATCGTAGCAGTAGTGTTCTAATACTTCTTAGAACGCGATGTCGCACCTCATTTCTATGTTTCATGGTAAGATATAATATGATTTGCGAAGTGTTATGTATCCGTCGTCTACACTTCAAATGAATGTAAATGCGACACTTTTTTGCAAGGAAATAGCGTTTGCAGATGTCTACGTATCGTAGCAATCGATTTCTAATGCTTCTTAAAAGGCGATATCGCATCTCATTTCTATGTTTCATGGTAAGGTATAATATGATTTGCGAAGTGTTATGTATTCCTCGTCTACACTTCAAATGAATGTAAATGCGACACTTCTTTGCAAAGAAATAGCGTTTGCAGATGTCTACGTATCGTTGCAATAGAGTTCTTATGATTCTTAGAACGCGATATCGCATCTCATTTCTATGTTTCATGATAAGATGTAATATTCATTGCGAAGTGTTATGTATTCCTCGTCTACACTTCAAATGAATGTGGATGCGACACTTCCTCGCCAGGAAATAGCGTTTTCAGATGTCTACGTATCGTAGCAGTTGAGTTCTAATGCTTCTTAAAACGCGATATCGCATCTCATTTCAATGTTTCATGGTAAGATATAATATGATTTGCGAAGTGTTATGTATTCTTCGTCTACACATCAAATGAATGTAAATGCGAGACTTCCTTGCAAGGAAATAGCGTTTGCAGATGTCTACCTATCGTAGCAATAGAATTCTAGTGCTTCTTAAAGCGCGTTATCGCATCTCATTTCTATGTTTCATGATAAGATATAATATGATTTGCGAAGTGTCATGTATTCCTCGTCTACACTTCAATTGAATGTAAATGCGACACTTCCTTGCTAGGAAATAGCGTCTGCAGATGTCTAGGTATCGTAGCAATAGAGTTCTAATGCTTCTTAAAACGCGATATCGCATCTCATTTCTATGTTTCATGGTAAGATGTAATATGATTTGCGAAGTGTTATGTATTCCTCCTCTACACTTCAAATGAATGTAAATACGACACTTCCTTACAAGGAAATAGCGTTTGCAAATGTCTACCTATCGTAGCAATAGTGTTCTAATGCTTCTTAAAACGCGATATCGCATCTCATTTCTATGTTTCATGGTAAGATATAATATGATTTGCGAACTGTTATGTATTCCTCGTCTACACATCAAATGAATGTAAATGCGACACTTTCTTGCAAGGAAATAGCGTTTGCAGATGTCTACGTATCGAAGCAATAGAGTTCAAATGCTTCTTAAAACGAGATATTGCATCTCATATCTATGTTTCATGATAAGATATAATATTCATTGCGAAGTGTTATGCATTCCTCGTCTACGATTCAAACGAATGTGAATGCGACACTTCCTTGCAAGGAAATAGCGTTTGCAGATGTCTACGTATCGTAGCAATAGAGTTCCAATGTTTCTTAAAACGCGATATCGCATCTCATTTCTATGTTTCATGGTAAGATATAATATGATTTGCGAAGTGTTATGTATTCCTCGTCTACACTTCAAACGAATGTGAATGTGACACTTCCTCGCTAGGAAATAGCGTTTGCAGATATCTGCGTATCGTAGCAGTAGAGTTCTAATGCTTCTTAAAACGCGATATCGCATCTCATTTCTATGTTTCATGGTAAGGTATAATATGATTTGCGAAGTGTTATGTATTCCTCGTGTACACTTCAAATGAATGTAAATGCGATACTTTCTTGCAAGGAAATAGCGTTTGCAGATGTCTACGTATCGTAGCGATAGAGTTCTAATGATTCTTAAAACGCGATATCGCATCTCATTTCTATGTTTCATGGTAAGATACAATATGATTTGCGAAGTGTTATGTATTCCTCGTCTACACTTCAAATGAATGTGAATGCGACACTTCCTCGCTAGGAAATAGCGTTTGCAGATGTCTACGTATCGAAGCAATAGAGTTCAAATGCTTCTTAAAACGAGATATTGCATCTCATATCTATGTTTCATGATAAGATATAATATTCATTGCGAACTGTTATGCATTCCTCGTCTACGATTCAAATGAATGTAAATGCGACACTTCCTTGCAAGAAAATAGCGCTTGCAGATGTCTACGTATCGTAGCAATAGAGTTATAATGCTTCTTAAAACGCGATATCGCATCTCATTTCTATGTTTCATGGTAAGATATAATATGATTTGCGAAGTGTCATGTATTCCTCGTCTGCACTTCAAATGAATGTGAATGTGACACTTCCTCGCTAGGAAATAGCGTTTGCAGATGTCTGCGTATCGTAGCAGTAGAGTTCTAATGCTCCTAAAAACGCGATATCGCATCTCATTTCTATGTTTCATGGTAAGATATAATATGATTTGCGAAGTGTTATGTATTCCTCGTCTACACTTCAAATGAATGTGAATGCGACACTTCCTCGCTAGGAAATAGCGTTTGCAGATGTCTACGTATCGAAGCAATAGAGTTCAAATGCTTCTTAAAACGAGATATTGCATCTCATATCTATGTTTCATGATAAGATATAATATTCATTGCGAACTGTTATGCATTCCTCGTCTACGATTCAAATGAATGTAAATGCGACACTTCCTTGCAAGAAAATAGCGCTTGCAGATGTCTACGTATCGTAGCAATAGAGTTCTTATGATTCTTAAAACGCGATATCGCATCTCATTTCTATGTTTCATGGTAAGATATAATATGATTTGCGAAGTGTCATGTATTCCTCGTCTACACTTCAAATGAATGTAAATGCGACACTTCCTTGCAAGGAAATAGCGTTTGCAGATGTCTACGTATCGTAGCAATGGATTTCTGATGCTTCTTAAAAGGCGATATCGCATTTCATTTCTATGTTTCATGGTAAGGTATAATATGATTTGCGAAGTGTTATGTATTCCTCGTCTACACTTCGAATGAATGTAAATGCGACACTTCTTTGCAAGGAAATAGCGTTTGCAGATGTCTACGTATCGTTCCAATAGAGTTCTTATGATTCTTAAAACGCGATATCGCATCTCATTTCTATGTTTCATGGTAAGATATAATATGATTTGCGAAGTGTTATGTATTCCTCGTCTACACATCAAATGAATGTAAATGCGACACTTTCTGGCAAGGAAATAGCGTTTGCAGATGTCTACGTATCGAAGCAATAGAGTTCAAATGCTTCTTAAAACGAGATATTGCATCTCATATCTATGTTTCATGATAAGATATAATATTCATTGCGAAGTGTTATGCATTCCTCGTCTACGATTCAAATGAATGTAAGTGCGACACTTCCTTGCAAGGAAATAGCGTTTGCAGATGTCTACGTATCGTAGCAATAGAGTTCTTATGATTCTTAAAACGCGATATCGCATCTCATTTCTATGTTTCATGGTAAGATATAATATGATTTGCGAAGTGTTATGTATTCCTCGTCTACACTTCAAATGAATGTAAATGCGACACTTCCTTGCAAGGAAATAGCGTTTGCAGATGTCTACATATCGTAGCATTAGAGTTCTAATGCTTCTTAAAACGCGATATCGCATCTCATTTCTATGTTTCATGGTAAGATATAATATGATTTGCGAAGTGTTATGTATTCCTCGTCTACACATCAACTGAATGTAAATGCGACACTTCCTTGCAAGGAAATAGCGCTTGCAGATGTCTACGTATCGCAGCAATAGAGTTCTTTTGATTCTTAAAACGCGATATCGCATCTCATTTCTATGTTTCATGGTAAGATATAATATGATTTGCGAAGTGTTATGCATTCCTCGTCTACACTTCAAATGAATGTAAATGCGACACTTCTTTGCAAGGAAATAGCGTTTGCAGATGTCTACGTATCGTAGCAATAGAATTCTTATGTTTCTTAAAACGCGATATCGCATCTCATTTCTATGTTTCATGGTAAGATATAATATTATTTGCGAAGTGTTATGTATTCCTCGTCTACACATCAAATGAATGTAAATGCGACACTTCCTTGCAAGGATATAGCGTTTGCAGATGTCTACGTATCGTAGCAGTAGTGTTCTAATACTTCTTAGAACGCGATGTCGCACCTCATTTCTATGTTTCATGGTAAGATATAATATGATTTGCGAAGTGTTATGTATCCGTCGTCTACACTTCAAATGAATGTAAATGCGACACTTTCTTGCAAGGAAATAGCGTTTGCAGATGTCTACGTATCGTAGCAATCGATTTCTAATGCTTCTTAAAAGGCGATATCGCATCTCATTTCTATGTTTCATGGTAAGGTATAATATGATTTGCGAAGTGTTATGTATTCCTCGTCTACACTTCAAATGAATGTAAATGCGACACTTCTTTGCAAAGAAATAGCGTTTGCAGATGTCTACGTATCGTTGCAATAGAGTTCTTATGATTCTTAGAACGCGATATCGCATCTCATTTCTATGTTTCATGATAAGATGTAATATTCATTGCGAAGTGTTATGTATTCCTCGTCTACACTTCAAATGAATGTGGATGCGACACTTCCTCGCCAGGAAATAGCGTTTTCAGATGTCTACGTATCGTAGCAGTTGAGTTCTAATGCTTCTTAAAACGCGATATCGCATCTCATTTCAATGTTTCATGGTAAGATATAATATGATTTGCGAAGTGTTATGTATTCTTCGTCTACACATCAAATGAATGTAAATGCGAGACTTCCTTGCAAGGAAATAGCGTTTGCAGATGTCTACCTATCGTAGCAATAGAATTCTAGTGCTTCTTAAAGCGCGTTATCGCATCTCATTTCTATGTTTCATGATAAGATATAATATGATTTGCGAAGTGTCATGTATTCCTCGTCTACACTTCAATTGAATGTAAATGCGACACTTCCTTGCTAGGAAATAGCGTCTGCAGATGTCTAGGTATCGTAGCAATAGAGTTCTAATGCTTCTTAAAACGCGATATCGCATCTCATTTCTATGTTTCATGGTAAGATGTAATATGATTTGCGAAGTGTTATGTATTCCTCCTCTACACTTCAAATGAATGTAAATACGACACTTCCTTACAAGGAAATAGCGTTTGCAAATGTCTACCTATCGTAGCAATAGTGTTCTAATGCTTCTTAAAACGCGATATCGCATCTCATTTCTATGTTTCATGGTAAGATATAATATGATTTGCGAACTGTTATGTATTCCTCGTCTACACATCAAATGAATGTAAATGCGACACTTTCTTGCAAGGAAATAGCGTTTGCAGATGTCTACGTATCGAAGCAATAGAGTTCAAATGCTTCTTAAAACGAGATATTGCATCTCATATCTATGTTTCATGATAAGATATAATATTCATTGCGAAGTGTTATGCATTCCTCGTCTACGATTCAAACGAATGTGAATGCGACACTTCCTTGCAAGGAAATAGCGTTTGCAGATGTCTACGTATCGTAGCAATAGAGTTCCAATGTTTCTTAAAACGCGATATCGCATCTCATTTCTATGTTTCATGGTAAGATATAATATGATTTGCGAAGTGTTATGTATTCCTCGTCTACACTTCAAACGAATGTGAATGTGACACTTCCTCGCTAGGAAATAGCGTTTGCAGATATCTGCGTATCGTAGCAGTAGAGTTCTAATGCTTCTTAAAACGCGATATCGCATCTCATTTCTATGTTTCATGGTAAGGTATAATATGATTTGCGAAGTGTTATGTATTCCTCGTGTACACTTCAAATGAATGTAAATGCGATACTTTCTTGCAAGGAAATAGCGTTTGCAGATGTCTACGTATCGTAGCGATAGAGTTCTAATGATTCTTAAAACGCGATATCGCATCTCATTTCTATGTTTCATGGTAAGATACAATATGATTTGCGAAGTGTTATGTATTCCTCGTCTACACTTCAAATGAATGTGAATGCGACACTTCCTCGCTAGGAAATAGCGTTTGCAGATGTCTACGTATCGAAGCAATAGAGTTCAAATGCTTCTTAAAACGAGATATTGCATCTCATATCTATGTTTCATGATAAGATATAATATTCATTGCGAACTGTTATGCATTCCTCGTCTACGATTCAAATGAATGTAAATGCGACACTTCCTTGCAAGAAAATAGCGCTTGCAGATGTCTACGTATCGTAGCAATAGAGTTATAATGCTTCTTAAAACGCGATATCGCATCTCATTTCTATGTTTCATGGTAAGATATAATATGATTTGCGAAGTGTCATGTATTCCTCGTCTGCACTTCAAATGAATGTGAATGTGACACTTCCTCGCTAGGAAATAGCGTTTGCAGATGTCTGCGTATCGTAGCAGTAGAGTTCTAATGCTCCTAAAAACGCGATATCGCATCTCATTTCTATGTTTCATGGTAAGATATAATATGATTTGCGAAGTGTTATGTATTCCTCGTCTACACATCAAATGAATGTAAATGCGACACTTTCTTGCAAGGAAATAGCGTTTGCAGATGTCTACGTATCGAAGCAATAGAGTTCAAATGCTTCTTAAAACGAGATATTGCATCTCATATCTATGTTTCATGATAAGATATAATATTCATTGCGAAGTGTTATGCATTCCTCGTCCATGATTCAAATGAATGTAAGTGCGACACTTCCTTGCAAGGAAATAGCGTTTGCAGATGTCTACGTATCGTAGCATTAGAGTTCCAATGCTTCTTAATACGCGATATCGCATCTCATTTCTATGTTTCATGGTAAGATATAATATGATTTGCGAAGTGTTATGTATTCCTCGTCTACACTTCAAATGAATGTAAATGCGACACTTCCTTGCAAGGAAATAGCGTTTGCAGATGTCTACGTATCGTAGCAATAGAGATCTTTTGATTCTTAAAACGCGATATCGCATCTCATTTCTATGTTTCATGGTAAGATATTATATGATTTGCGAAGTGTCATGTATTCCTCGTCTACACTTCAAATGAATGTAAATGCGACACTTCCTTGCTAGGAAATAGCGTCTGCAGATGTCTAGGTATCGTAGCAATAAAGTTCCAATGCTTCATAAAACGCGATATCGCATCTCATTTCTATGTTTCGTGGTAAGATATAATATGATTTGCGAAGTGTTATGTATTCCTCGTCTACACTCCAAATGAATGTAAATGCGACACTTCCTTGCAAGGAAATAGCGTTTGCAGATGTCTACATATCGTAGCAATAGAGTTCTAATGCTTCTTAAAACGCGATATCGCATCTCATTTCTATGTTTCATGGTAAGATATAATATGATTTGCGAAGTGTTATGTATTCCTCGTCTACACATCAACTGAATGTAAATGAGACACTTCCTTGCAAGGAAATAGCGCTTGCAAATGTCTACGTATCGCAGCAATAGAGCTCTTATGATTCTTAAAACGCGATATCGCATCTCATTTCTATGTTTCATGGTAAGATATAATATGATTTGCGAAGTGTTATGTATTCCTCGTCTACACTTCAAATGAATGTAAATGCGACACTTCTTTGCAAGGAAATAGCGTTTGCAGATGTCTACGTATCGTAGCAATAGAATTCTTATGTTTCTTAAAACGCGATATCGCATCTCATTTCTATGTTTCATGGTAAGATATAATATTATTTGCGAAGTGTTATGTATTCCTCGTCTACACATCAAATGAATGTAAATGCGACACTTCCTTGCAAGGAAATGGCGTTTGCAGATGTCTACGTATCGAAGCAATAGAGTTCAAATGCTTCTTAAAACGAGATATTGCAATTTCATATCTATGTTTCATGATAAGATATAATATTCATTGCGAAGTGTTATGCATTCCTCGTCTACGATTCAAATGAATGTAAATGCGACACTTCCTTGCAAGGAAATATCGTTTGCAGATGTCTACGTATCGTAGCAATAGAGTTCTTATGATTCTTAAAACGCGATATCGCATCTCATTTCTATGTTTCATGGTAAGATATAATATGATTTGCGAAGTGTCATGTATTCCTCGTCTACACTTCAAATGAATGTAAATGCGACACTTCCTTGCAAGGAAATAGCGTTTGCAGATGTCTACGTATCGTAGCAATGGATTTCTGATGCTTCTTAAAAGGCGATATCGCATTTCATTTCTATGTTTCATGGTAAGGTATAATATGATTTGCGAAGTGTTATGTATTCCTCGTCTACACTTCGAATTAATGTAAATGCGACACTTCTTTGCAAGGAAATAGCGTTTGCAGATGTCTACGTATCGTTCCAATAGAGTTCTTATGATTCTTAAAACGCGATATCGCATCTCATTTCTATGTTTCATGGTAAGATATAATATGATTTGCGAAGTGTTATGTATTCCTCGTCTACACATCAAATGAATGTAAATGCGACACTTTCTTGCAAGGAAATAGCGTTTGCAGATGTCTACGTATCGAAGCAATAGAGTTCAAATGCTTCTTAAAACGAGATATTGCATCTCATATCTATGTTTCATGATAAGATATAATATTCATTGCGAAGTGTTATGCCTTCCTCGTCTACGATTCAAATGAATGTAAGTGCGACACTTCCTTGCAAGGAAATAGCGTTTGCAGATGTCTACGTATCGTAGCAATAGAGTTCTAATGCTTCTTAAAATGCGATGTCGTATCTCATTTCTATTTTTCATGGTAAGATATAATATGATTTGCGAAGTGTTATGTATTCCTCGTTTACACTTCAAATGAATGTAAATGCGACACTTTCTTGCAAGGAAATAGCGTTTGCAGATGTCTACGTATCGTAGCAATCGATTTCTAATGCTTCTTAAAAGGCGATATCGCATCTCATTTCTATGTTTCATGGTAAGGTATAATATGATTTGCGAAGTGTTATGTATTCCTCGTCTACACTTCAAATGAATGTAAATGCGACACTTCTTTGCAAAGAAATAGCGTTTGCAGATGTCTACGTATCGTTGCAATAGAGTTCTTATGATTCTTAAAACGCGATATCGCATCTCATTTCTATGTTTCATGATAAGATGTAATATTCATTGCGAAGTGTTATGTATTCCTCGTCTACACTTCAAATGAATGTGGATGCGACACTTCCTCGCCAGGAAATAGCGTTTTCAGATGTCTACGTATCGTAGCAGTTGAGTTCTAATGCTTCTTAAAACGCGATATCGCATCTCATTTCAATGTTTCATGGTAAGATATAATATGATTTGCGAAGTGTCATGTATTCCTCGTCTACACATCAATTGAATGTAAATGCGACACTTCCTTGCTAGGAAATAGCGTCTGCAGATGTCTAGGTATCGTAGCAATAGAGTTCTAATGCTTCTTTAAACGCGATATCGCATCTCATTTCTATGTTTCATGGTAAGATGTAATATGATTTGCGAAGTGTTATGCATTCCTCGTCTACGATTCAAACGAATGTGAATGCGACACTTCCTTGCAAGGAAATAGCGTTTGCAGATGTCTACGTATCGTAGCAATAGAGTTCCAATGTTTCTTAAAACGCGATATCGCATCTCATTTCTATGTTTCATGGTAAGATATAATATGATTTGCGAAGTGTTATGTATTCCTCGTCTACACTTCAAACGAATGTGAATGTGACACTTCCTCGCTAGGAAATAGCGTTTGCAGATATCTGCGTATCGTAGCAGTAGAGTTCTAATGCTTCTTAAAACGCGATATCGCATCTCATTTCTATGTTTCATGGTAAGGTATAATATGATTTGCGAAGTGTTATGTATTCCTCGTGTACACTTCAAATGAATGTAAATGCGATACTTTCTTGCAAGGAAATAGCGTTTGCAGATGTCTACGTATCGTAGCGATAGAGTTCTAATGATTCTTAAAACGCGATATCGCATCTCATTTCTATGTTTCATGGTAAGATACAATATGATTTGCGAAGTGTTATGTATTCCTCGTCTACACTTCAAATGAATGTGAATGCGACACTTCCTCGCTAGGAAATAGCGTTTGCAGATGTCTACGTATCGAAGCAATAGAGTTCAAATGCTTCTTAAAACGAGATATTGCATCTCATATCTATGTTTCATGATAAGATATAATATTCATTGCGAACTGTTATGCATTCCTCGTCTACGATTCAAATGAATGTAAATGCGACACTTCCTTGCAAGAAAATAGCGCTTGCAGATGTCTACGTATCGTAGCAATAGTGTTATAATGCTTCTTAAAACGCGATATCGCATCTCATTTCTATGTTTCATGGTAAGATATAATATGATTTGCGAAGTGTCATGTATTCCTCGTCTGCACTTCAAATGAATGTGAATGTGACACTTCCTCGCTAGGAAATAGCGTTTGCAGATGTCTGCGTATCGTAGCAGTAGAGTTCTAATGCTCCTAAAAACGCGATATCGCATCTCATTTCTATGTTTCATGGTAAGATATAATATGATTTGCGAAGTGTTATGTATTCCTCGTCTACACTTCAAATGAATGTGAATGCGACACTTCCTCGCTAGGAAATAGCGTTTGCAGATGTCTACGTATCGAAGCAATAGAGTTCAAATGCTTCTTAAAACGAGATATTGCATCTCGTATCTATGTTTCATGATAAGATATAATATTCATTGCGAACTGTTATGCATTCCTCGTCTACGATTCAAATGAATGTAAATGCGACACTTCCTTGCAAGAAAATAGCGCTTGCAGATGTCTACGTATCGTAGCAATAGAGTTATAATGCTTCTTAAAACGCGATATCGCATCTCATTTCTATGTTTCATGGTAAGATATAATATGATTTGCGAAGTGTCATGTATTCCTCGTCTGCACTTCAAATGAATGTGAATGTGACACTTCCTCGCTAGGAAATAGCGTTTGCAGATGTCTACGTATCGTAGCAATAGAGATCTTTTGATTCTTAAAACGCGATATCGCATCTCATTTCTATGTTTCATGGTAAGATATTATATGATTTGCGAAGTGTCATGTATTCCTCGTCTACACTTCAAATGAATGTAAATGCGACACCTCCTTGCTAGGAAATAGCGTCTGCAGATGTCTAGGTATCGTAGCAATAAAGTTCTAATGCTTCATAAAACGCGATATCGCATCTCATTTCTATGTTTCGTGGTAAGATATAATATGATTTGCGAAGTGTTATGTATTCCTCGTCTACACTCCAAATGAATGTAAATGCGACACTTCCTTGCAAGGAAATAGCGTTTGCAGATGTCTACATATCGTAGCAATAGAGTTCTAATGCTTCTTAAAACGCGATATCGCATCTCATTTCTATGTTTCATGGTAAGATATAATATGATTTGCGAAGTGTTATGTATTCCTCGTCTACACATCAACTGAATGTAAATGAGACACTTCCTTGCAAGGAAATAGCGCTTGCAAATGTCTACGTATCGCAGCAATAGAGCTCTTATGATTCTTAAAACGCGATATCGCATCTCATTTCTATGTTTCATGGTAAGATATAATATGATTTGCGAAGTGTTATGTATTCCTCGTCTACACTTCAAATGAATGTAAATGCGACACTTCTTTGCAAGGAAATAGCGTTTGCAGATGTCTACGTATCGTAGCAATAGAATTCTTATGTTTCTTAAAACGCGATATCGCATCTCATTTCTATGTTTCATGGTAAGATATAATATGATTTGCGAAGTGTCATGTATTCCCCGTCTGCACTTCAAATGAATGTGAATGTGACACTTCCTCGCTAGGAAATAGCGTTTGCAGATGTCTGCGTATCGTAGCAGTAGAGTTCTAATGCTCCTAAAAACGCGATATCGCATCTCATTTCTATGTTTCATGGTAAGATATAATATGATTTGCGAAGTGTTATGTATTCCTCGTCTACACATCAAATGAATGTAAATGCGACACTTTCTTGCAAGGAAATAGCGTTTGCAGATGTCTACGTATCGAAGCAATAGAGTTCAAATGCTTCTTAAAACGAGATATTGCATCTCATATCTATGTTTCATGATAAGATATAATATTCATTGCGAAGTGTTATGCATTCCTCGTCTACGATTCAAATGAATGTAAGTGCGACACTTCCTTGCAAGGAAATAGCGTTTGCAGATGTCTACGTATCGTAGCAATAGAGTTCCAATGCTTCTTAATACGCGATATCGCATCTCATTTCTATGTTTCATGGTAAGATATAATATGATTTGCGAAGTGTCATGTATTCCTCGTCTACACTTCAAATGAATGTAAATGCGACACTTCCTTGCAAGGAAATAGCGTTTGCAGATGTCTACGTATCGTAGCAATGGATTTCTGATGCTTCTTAAAAGGCGATATCGCATTTCATTTCTATGTTTCATGGTAAGGTATAATATGATTTGCGAAGTGTTATGTATTCCTCGTCTACACTTCGAATGAATGTAAATGCGACACTTCTTTGCAAGGAAATAGCGTTTGCAGATGTCTACGTATCGTTCCAATAGAGTTCTTATGATTCTTAAAACGCGATATCGCATCTCATTTCTATGTTTCATGGTAAGATATAATATGATTTGCGAAGTGTTATGTATCCGTCGTCTACACTTCAAATGAATGTAAATGCGACACTTTCTTGCAAGGAAATAGCGTTTGCAGATGTCTACGTATCGAAGCAATAGAGTTCAAATGCTTCTCAAAACGAGATATTGCATCTCATATCTATGTTTCATGATAAGATATAATATTCATTGCGAAGTGTTATGCATTCCTCGTCTACGATTCAAATGAATGTAAGTGCGACACTTCCTTGCAAGGAAATAGCGTTTGCAGATGTCTACGTATCGTAGCAATAGAGTTCTAATGCTTCTTAAAATGCGATGTCGTATCTCATTTCTATTTTTCATGGTAAGATATAATATGATTTGCGAAGTGTTATGTATTCCTCGTCTACACATCAAATGAATGTAAATGCGACACTTCCTTGCAAGGAAATAGCGTTTGCAGATGTCTACGTATCGTAGCAATAGAGTTCTTATGATTCTTAAAACGCGATATCGCATCTCATTTCTATGTTTCATGGTAAGGTATAATATGATTTGCGAAGTGTTATGTATCCGTCGTCTACACTTCAAATGAATGTAAATGCGACACTTTCTTGCAGGGAAATAGCGTTTGCAGATGTCTACGTATCGTAGCAATGGATTTCTGATGCTTCTTAAAACGCGATATCGCTTGTCATTTCTATGTTTCATGGTAAGATATAATATGATTTGCGGAGTGTTATGTATTCCTCGTTTACACTTCATATGAATGTAAATGCGACACTTCCTAGCAAGGAAATAGCGTTTGCAGATGTCTACGTATCGAAGCAATAGAGTTCAAATGCTTCTTAAAACGAGATATTGCATCGCATATCTATGTTTCATGATAAGATATAATATTCATTGCGAAGTGTTATGCATTCCTCGTCTACGATTCAAATGAATGTAAATGCGACACTTCCTTGCAAGGAAATAGCGTTTGCAGATGTCTACGGATCGTAGCAATAGAGTTCTAATGCTTCTTAAAACGCGATATCGCATTTCATTTCTATGTTTCATGGTAAGGTATAATATGATTTGCGAAGTGTTATGTATTCCTCGTCTACACTTCGAATGAATGTAAATGCGACACTTCTTTGCAAGGAAATAGCGTTTGCAGATGTCTACGTATCGTTCCAATAGAGTTCTTATGATTCTTAAAACGCGATATCGCATCTCATTTCTATGTTTCATGGTAAGATATAATATGATTTGCGAAGTGTTATGTATCCGTCGTCTACACTTCAAATGAATGTAAATGCGACACTTTCTTGCAAGGAAATAGCGTTTGCAGATGTCTACGTATCGAAGCAATAGAGTTCAAATGCTTCTCAAAACGAGATATTGCATCTCATATCTATGTTTCATGATAAGATATAATATTCATTGCGAAGTGTTATGCATTCCTCGTCTACGATTCAAATGAATGTAAGTGCGACACTTCCTTGCAAGGAAATAGCGTTTGCAGATGTCTACGTATCGTAGCAATAGAGTTCTAATGCTTCTTAAAATGCGATGTCGTATCTCATTTCTATTTTTCATGGTAAGATATAATATGATTTGCGAAGTGTTATGTATTCCTCGTCTACACATCAAATGAATGTAAATGCGACACTTCCTTGCAAGGAAATAGCGTTTGCAGATGTCTACGTATCGTAGCAATAGAGTTCTTATGATTCTTAAAACGCGATATCGCATCTCATTTCTATGTTTCATGGTAAGGTATAATATGATTTGCGAAGTGTTATGTATCCGTCGTCTACACTTCAAATGAATGTAAATGCGACACTTTCTTGCAGGGAAATAGCGTTTGCAGATGTCTACGTATCGTAGCAATGGATTTCTGATGCTTCTTAAAACGCGATATCGCTTGTCATTTCTATGTTTCATGGTAAGATATAATATGATTTGCGGAGTGTTATGTATTCCTCGTTTACACTTCAAATGAATGTAAATGCGACATTTCCTAGCAAGGAAATAGCGTTTGCAGATGTCTACGTATCGAAGCAATAGAGTTCAAATGCTTCTTAAAACGAGATATTGCATCGCATATCTATGTTTCATGATAAGATATAATATTCATTGCGAAGTGTTATGCATTCCTCGTCTACGATTCAAATGAATGTAAATGCGACACTTCCTTGCAAGGAAATAGCGTTTGCAGATGTCTACGGATCGTAGCAATAGAGTTCTAATGCTTCTTAAAACGCGATATCGCATCTCATTTCTATGATTCATGGTAAGATATAATACGATTTGCGAAGTGTTATGTATTCCTCGTCTGCACTTCAAATGAATGTGAATGCGACACTTCCTCGCTAGGAAATAGCGTTTGCAGATGTCTACGTATCGAAGCAATAGAGTTCAAATGCTTCTTAAAACGAGATATTGCATCTCATATCTATGTTTCATGATAAGATGTAATATTCATTGCGAAGTGTTATGTATTCCTCGTCTACACTTCAAATGAATGTGGATGCGACACTTCCTCGCCAGGAAATAGCGTTTGCAGATGTCTACGTATCGTAGCAATAGAGTTCTAATGCTTCTTAAAACGCCATATCGCATCTCATTTCTATGTTTCATGGTAAGATGTAATACGATTTGCGAAGTGTTATGTATTCCTCGTCTACACTTTACTCGTCTACGTGTCGTAGCAATAGAGTTCTTATGATTCTTAGAACGCTATATTGCATCTCATTTTTACGTTTCATGGTAAGATATAATATGATTTGCGAAGTGTTATGCATTCCTCGTCTACGATTCAAATGAATGTAAATGCGACACTTCCTTGCAAGGAAATAGCGTTTGCAGATGTCTACGTATCGTAGCAATAGGGTTCTTATGATTCTTAGAACGCTATATTGCATCTCATTTTTACGTTTCATGGTAAGATATAATATGATTTGCGAAGTGTCATGTATTCCTCGTCTACGATTCAAATGAATGTAAATGCGACACTTCCTTGCAAGGAAATAGCGTTTGCAGATGTCTACGTATCGTAGCAATATTGTTCTAATGCTTCTTAAAACGCGATTTCGCATCTCATTTCTATGTTTCATGGTAAGATATAATATGATTTGCGAAGTGTTATGTATTCCTCGTCTACACTTCAAATGAATGTAAATGCGACACATCCTTGCAAGGAAATAGCGTTTGCAGATGTCTACGTATCGTAGCAATAGAGTTCTTATGATTCTTAAAACGCGATATCGCATCTCATTTCAATGTTTCATGGTAAGATATAATATGATTTGCGAAGTGTTATGTATTCCTCGTCTACACTTCAAATGAATGTAAATGCGACACTTCTTTGCAAGGAAATAGCGTTTGCAAATGTCTACCTATCGTAGCAGTAGTGATCTAATGCTTCTTAGAACGCGATATCGCATCTCATTTCTATGTTTCATGGTAAGATATAATATGATTTGCGAAGTGTTATGTATTCCTAGTCTACACTTCAAATGAATGTGAATGCGACACTTTCTCGCTAGGAAATAGCGTTTGCAGATGTCTACGTATCGTAGCAATAGATTTCTAATGCTTCTTAAAACGCGAGATCGCATCTATATTTCTATGTATCATGGTAAGATATAATATGATTTGCGAAGTGACATGTATTCCTCGTCTACACTTCAAATGAATGTAAATGCGACACTTCCTTGCTAGCAAATAGCGTCTGCAGATGTCTAGGTATCGTAGCAATAGAGTTCTAATGCTTCTTAAAACGCGATATCGGATTTCATTTCTATGTTTCATGGTAAGATATAATATGATTTGCGAAGTGTTATGTATTCCTCGTTTACACTTCAAATGAATGTAAATGCGGCACTTCCTTGCTAGGAGATAGCGTCTGTAGATGTCTAGGTATCGTAGCAATAGAGTTCTAATTCTTCGTAAAACGCGATATCGCATCTCATTTCTATGTTTCATGTTAAGATATAATATTCATTGCGAAGTGTTATGCATTCCTCGTCTACGATTCAAATGAATGTAAATGCGACACTTCCTTGCAAGGAAATAGCGTTTGCAAATGTCTACCTATCGTAGTAGTAGTGATCTAATGCATCTTAGAACGCGATGTCGCAACTCATTTCTATGTTTCATGGTAAGATATAATATGATTTGCGAACTGTTATGTATTCCTCGTCTACACTTCAAATGAATGTAAATGCGACACATCCTTGCAAGGAAATAGCGTTTGCAGATGTCTACGTATCGTAGCAATAGAGTTCTTATGATTCTTAAAACGCGATATCGCATCTCATTTCAATGTTTCATGGTAAGATATAATATGATTTGCGAAGTGTTATGTATTCCTCGTCTACACTTCAAATGAATGTAAATGCGGCACTTCTTTGCAAGGAAATAGCGTTTGCAAATGTCTACCTATCGTAGCAGTAGTGATCTAGTGCTTCTTAGAACGCGATATCGCATCTCATTTCTATGTTTCATGGTAAGATATAATATGATTTGCGAAGTGTTATGTATTCCTAGTCTACACTTCAAATGAATGTGAATGCGACACTTTCTCGCTAGGGAATAGCGTTTGCAGATGTCTACGTATCGTAGCAATAGATTTCTAATGCTTCTTAAAACGCGAGATCGCATCTATATTTCTATGTTTCATGGTAAGATATAATATGATTTGCGAAGTGTTATGTATTCCTCGTTTACACTTCAAATGAATGTAAATGCGGCACTTCCTTGCTAGGAGATAGCGTCTGTAGATGTCTAGGTATCGTAGCAATAGAGTTCTAATTCTTCGTAAAACGCGATATCGCATCTCATTTCTATGTTTCATGTTAAGATATAATATTCATTGCGAAGTGTTATGCATTCCTCGTCTACGATTCAAATGAATGTAAATGCGACACTTCCTTGCAAGGATATAGCGTTTGCAGATGTCTACGTATCGTAGCAATAGAGTTCTAATGCTTCTTAAAACGCGATATCGCATCTCATTTCTATGTTTCATGGTAAGATATTATATGATTTGCGAACTGTTGTGTATTCCTCGTCTACACTTCAAATGAATGTAAATGCGACACTTCCTTGCAAGGAAATTGCGTTTGCAGATGTCTACGTATCGAAGCAATAGAGTTTAAATGCTTCTTAAAACGAGATATTGCATCTTATATCTATGTTTCATGATAAGATATAATATTCATTGCGAAGTGTTATGCATTCCTCGTCTACGATTCAAATGAATGAAAATGCGACACCTCCTTGCAAGGAAATAGCGTTTGCAGATGTCTGCGTATCGTAGCAATAGAGTTCTAATGCTTCTTAAAACGCGATATCGTATCTCATTTCTATGTTTCATGGTAAGATATTATATGATTTGCGAACTGTTGTGTATTCCTCGTCTACACTTCAAATGAATGTAAATGCGACACTTCCTTGCAAGGAAATAGCGTTTGCAGATGTCTACGTATCGAAGCAATATAGTTCAAATGCTTCTTAAAACGAGATATTGCATCTCATATCTATGTTTCATGATAAGATATAATATTCATTGCGAAGTGTTATGCATTCCTCGTCTACGATTAAAATGAATGAAAATGCGACACTTCCTTGCAAGGAAATAGCGTTTGCAGATGTCTACGTATCGTAGCAATAGAGTTCTAATGCTTCTTAAATCGCGATATCGCATCTCATTTCTATGTTTCATGGTAAGATATAATATGATTTGCGAAGTGTTATGTATTCCTCGTCTACACTTCAAATGAATGTGAATGCGACACTTGCTCGCTAGGAAAGAGCGTTTGCAGATGTCTGCGTATCGTAGCAGTAGAGTTCTAATGCTTCTTAAATCGCGATATCGCATCTCATTTCTATGTTTCATGGTAAGATATAATATGATTTGCGAAGTGTTATGTATTCCTCGTCTACACTTCAAATGAATGTGAATGCGACACTTGCTCGCTAGGAAAGAGCGTTTGCAGATGTCTACGCATCGTTGCAATAGAGTTCTTATGATTCTTAAAACGCGATATCGCATCTCATTTCTATGTTTCATGGTAAGATATAATACGATTTGCGAAGTGTTATGTATTCCTCGTCTACACTTTACTCGTCTACGTGTCGTAGCAATAGAGTTCTTATGATTCTTAAAACGCGATATCGCATCTCATTTCTATGTTTCATGGTAAGGTATAATATGATTTGCGAAGTGTTATGTATCCGTCGTCTACACTTCAAATGAATGTAAATGCGACACTTTCTTGCAAGGAAATAGCGTTTGCAGATGTCTACGTATCGTAGCAATGGATTTCTGATGCTTCTTAAAACGCGAATTCGCATCTCATTTCTATGTTTCATGGTAAGATATAATATGATTTGCGAAGTGTTATGTATTCCTCGTCTGCACTTCAAATGAATGTGAATGCGACACTTCCTCGCTAGGAAATAGCGTTTGCAGATGTCTACGTATCGTAGCAATAGAGTTCTTATGATTCTTAAAATGCGGTATCGCATCTCATTTCTATGTTTCATGGTAAGGTATAATATGATTTGCGAAGTGTTATGTATCCGTCGTCTACACTTCAAATGAATGTAAATGCGACACTTTCTTGCAAGGAAATAGCGTTTGCAGATGTCTACGTATCGTAGCAATTGATTTCTGATGCTTCTTAAAACGCGATATCGCATCTCATTTCCATGTTTCATGGTAAGATATAATATGATTTGCGAACTGTTATGTATTCCTCGTCTACACTTCAAATGAATGTAAATGCGACACTTCCTTGCAAGGAAATAGCGTTTCCAGATGTCTACGTATCGAAGCAATAGAGTTCAAGTGCTTCTTAAAACGAGATATTGCATCTCATATCTATGTTTCATGATAAGATATAATATTCATTGCGAAGTGTTATGCATTCCTCGTCTACGATTCAAATGAATGAAAATGCGACACTTCCTTGCAAGAAAATAGCGTTTGCAGATGTCTACGTATCGTAGCAATAGAGTTCTAATGCTTCTTAAAACGCGATATCGCATCTCATTTCTATGTTTCATGGTAAGATATTATATTGATTTGCGAACTGTTGTGTATTCCTCGTCTACGATTCAAATGAATGAAAATGCGACACTTCCTTGCAAGGAAATAGCGTTTGCAGATGTCTACGAATCGAAGCAATAGAGTTCAAATGCTTCTTAAAACGCGATATCGCATCTCATTTCAGTGTTTCATGGTAAGATATATTATGATTTGCGAAGTGTTATGTATTCCTCGTCTACACATCAAATGAATGTAAATGCGACACTTCCTTGCAAGGAAATAGCGTTTGCAGATGTCTACGTATCGTAGCAATAGAGTTCTTATGATTCTTAAAACGCGATATCGCATCTCATTTCTATGTTTCATGGTAAGGTATAATATGATATGCGAAGTGTTATGTATCCGTCGTCTACACTTCAAATGAATGTAAATGCGACACTTCCTTGCAAGGAAATAGCGTTTGCAGATGTATACGTATCGTAGCAATAGAGTTCTTATGATTCTTAAAACGCGATATCGCATCTCATTTCTATGTTTCATGGTAAGATATAATATGATTTGCGGAGTGTTATGTGCTCCTCGTCTACACTTCAAATGAATGTAAATGCGACACTTCCTTGCAAGGAAATAGCGTTTGCAAATGTCTACCTATCGTAGCAGTAGTGATCTAATGCTTCTTAGAACGCGATATCGCATCTCATTTCTATGTTTCATGGTAAGATATAATATGATTTGCGAAGTGTTATGCATTCCTCGTCTACGATTCAAATGAATGTAAATGCGACACTTCCTTGCAAGGAAATAGCGTTTGCAGATGTCTACGTATCGTAGCAATAGAGTTCTAATGCTTCTTAAAACGCGATATCGCATCTCATTTCTATGTTTCATGGTAAGATATTATATGATTTGCGAACTGTTGTGTATTCCTCGTCTACACTTCAAATGAATGTAAATGCGACACTTCCTTGCAAGGAAATTGCGTTTGCAGATGTCTACGTATCGAAGCAATAGAGTTTAAATGCTTCTTAAAACGAGATATTGCATCTTATATCTATGTTTCATGATAAGATATAATATTCATTGTGAAGTGTTATGCATTCCTCGTCTACGATTCAAATGAATGAAAATGCGACACCTCCTTGCAAGGAAATAGCGTTTGCAGATGTCTGCGTATCGTAGCAATAGAGTTCTAATGCTTCTTAAAACGCGATATCGCATCTCATTTCTATGTTTCATGGTAAGATATTATATGATTTGCGAACTGTTGTGTATTCCTCGTCTACACTTCAAATAAATGTAAATGCGACACTTCCTTGCAAGGAAATAGCGTTTCCAGATATCTACGTATCGAAGCAATAGAGTTCAAGTGCTTCTTAAAACGAGATATTGCATCTCATATCTATGTTTCATGATAAGATATAATATTCATTGCGAAGTGTTATGCATTCCTCGTCTACGATTCAAATGAATGAAAATGCGACACTTCCTTGCAAGGAAATAGCGTTTGCAGATGTCTACGAATCGAAGCAATAGAGTTCAAATGCTTCTTCAAACGCGATATCGCATCTCATTTCTGTGTTTCATGGTAAGATATATTATGATTTGCGAAGTGTTATGTATTCCTCGTCTACACATCAAATGAATGTAAATGCGACACTTCCTTGCAAGGAAATAGCGTTTGCAGATGTCTACGTATCGTAGCAATAGAGTTCTTATGATTCTTAAAACGCGATATCGCATCTCATTTCTATGTTTCATGGTAAGGTATAATATGATATGCGAAGTGTTATGTATCCGTCGTCTACACTTCAAATGAATGTAAATGCGACACTTCCTTGCAAGGAAATAGCGTTTGCAGATGTATACGTATCGTAGCAATAGAGTTCTTATGATTCTTAAAACGCGATATCGCATCTCATTTCTACGTGTCATGGTAAGATATTATATGATTCGCGAACTGTTGTGTATTCCTCGTCTACACTTCAAATGAATGTAAATGCGACACTTCCTCGCTAGGAAATAGCGTTAGCAGATGTCTGCGTATCGTAGCAGTAGAGTTCTAATGCTTCTTAAAACGCGATATCGCATCTCATTTCTATGTTTCATGGTAAGATATAATATGATTTGCGAACTGTTATGTATTCCTCGTCTACACTTCAAATGAATGTAAATGCGACACTTCCTTGCAAGGAAATAGCGTTTGCAGATGTCTACGTATCGAAGCAATAGAGTTCAAATGCTTCTTAAAACGAGATATTGCATCTTATATCTATGTTTCATGATAAGATATAATATTCATTGCGAAGTGTTATGCATTCCTCGTCTACGATTCAAATGAATGAAAATGCGACACTTCCTTGCAAGGAAGTAGCGTTTGCAGATTTCTACGTATCGTAGCAATAGAGTTCTAATGCTTCTTAAAACGCGATATCGCATCTCATTTCTATGTTTCATGGTAAGATAGAATATGATTTGCGAAGTGTTATGTATTCCTCGTCTACACATCAAATGAATGTAAATGCGACACTTCCTTGCAAGGAAATAGCTTTTGCAGATGTCTACGTATCGTAGCAATGGCTTTCTGATGCTTCTTAAAACGCGATATCGCATGTCAATTCTATGTTTCATGGTAAGATATAATATGATTTGCGAAGTGTTATGTATTCCTCGTCTACACTTCAAATGAATGTAAATGCGACACTTCTTTTCAAGGAAATAGCGCTTGCAGATGTCTACGTATCGAAGCAATAGAGTTCTTATGATTCTTAAAACGCGATATTGCATCTCATTTCTATGTTTCATGGTAAGATATAATATGATTTGCGAAGTGTTATGTATTCCTCGTCTACACTTGAAATGAATGTAAATGCGACACTTCTATGCAAGGAAATAGCGTTTGCAGATGTCTACGTATCGTAGCAATAGAGTTCTTATGATTCTTAAAACGCGATATCGCATCTCATTTCTATGTTTCATGGTAAGATATAATATGATTTGCCGAGTGTTATGTATTCCTCGTCTACACTTCTAATGAATGTAAATGCGACACTTCTTTGC
>NW_027490712.1:0-68795 GCF_050948175.1 Xylocopa sonorina | reverse complement strand
TTTTAAGAAGCATTAGAACTCTATCGCTACGATACCTAGGCATCTGCAGACGCTATTTCCCAGCAAGGAAGTGTCGCATTTACATTCATTTGAAGTGTAGACGAGGAATACATGACACTTGGCAAATCATATTATATCTTACCATGAAACATAGAAATGAGATGCGATATCGCGTTTTAAGAAGCATTAGAACTCTATCGCTACGATACCTAGACATCTGCAGACGCTATTTCCTAGCAAGGAAGTGTCGCATTTACATTCATTTGAAGTGTAGACGGGGAATACATGACACTTCGCAAATCATATTATATCTTACCATGAAACATAGAAACGAGTTGCGATATCGCGTTTTAAGATTCATAAGAACTCTATTGCTACGATAGGTAGACATTTGCAAACGCTATTTCCTTGCAAGGAAGTGTCGCTTTTACATTCATATGAAGTGTATACGAGGAATACATGACACTTCGCAAATCATATTATATCTTACCATGAAACATAGAAATGAGATGCGATATCGCGTTTTAAGATGCATTAGAACTCTATCGCTACGATACCTAGGCATCTGCAGACGCTATTTCCCAGCAAGGAAGTGTCGCATTTACATTCATTTGAAGTGTAGACGAGGAATACATGACACTCCGCAAATCATATTATATCTTACCATGAAACATGGAAATGAGATGCGATATCGCGTTTTAAGAATCATAAGAACTCTATTGCTACGATAGGTAGACATCTGCAAACGCTATTTCCTAGCGAGGAAGTGTCGCATTCACATTCATTTGAAGTGTAGACGAGGAATACATGACACTTCGCAAATCATATTATATCTTACCATGAACCATAGAAATCAGATGCGATATCGCGTTTTAAGAATCATAGGAATTCTATTGCTACGATACGTAGACAACTGAAAACGCTATTTAATTGCAAGGAAGAGTCGCATTTACAATCATTTGAATCGTATACGAGGAATGCATAACACTTCGCAATGAATATTATATCTTATCATGAAACATAGATATGAGATGCAATATCTCGTTTTAAGAAGCATTTTACCTCTATTGCTACGATACCTAGACATCTGCAAACGCTATTTCCCAGCTAGGAAGTGTCGCATTTACATTCATTTGAAGTGTAGACGAGGAATACATGACACTTCGCAAATCATATTATATCTTACCATGAAACATAGAAATGAGATGCGATATCGCGTTTTAAGAAGCATTAGAACTCCATTGCTACGATACGTAGCCATCTGCAAACTCAATTTCCTTGCATGGAAGTGTCGCATTTACGTTCATTTGAATCGTAGACGAGGAATGCATAACACTTCGCAATGAATATTATATCTTATCATGAAACAAAAATATGATATGCAATATCTCGTTTTAAGAGGTGTTTGAACTCTATTGCTACGATACCTAGACATCTGCAGACGCTATTTCCTAGCGAGGAAGTGTCGCATTCACATTCCTTTGAAGTGTAGACGAGGAATACATAACACTTCGCAAATCATATTATATCTTACCATGAAACATAGAAATGGGATGCGATATCGCGTTTTAAGAATCATAAGAACTCTATTGCTACGATACGTAGACAACCGCAAACGCTATTTCCTTGCAAGGAAATGTCGCATTTGCACTCAGTTGAATCGTAGACGAGGAATGCATAACACTTCGCAATGAATATTATATCTTATCATGAAACATAGATATGAGATGCAATATCTCGTTTCAAGAAGCATTTGAACTCTATTGCTTCGATACGTAGACATCTGCAAACGCTATTTAATTGCAAGGAAGTATCGCATTTACATTCGTTTGAAGTGTAGACGAGGAATACATGACATTTCGCAAATCATATTATATCTTACCATGAAACATAGAAATGAGATGCGATATCGCGTTTTAAGAAGCATTAGAAATCTATTGCTACGATACGTAGACATCTGCAAACGCTATTTCTTTGCAAGGAAGTGTCGCATTTACATTCCTTTGAAGTGTAGACGAGGAATACATAACACTTCGCAAATCATATTATATCTTACCATAAAACCTAGAAATGAGATGCGATATCGCGTTTTAAGAATCATAAGAACTCTATTGCTACGATACGTAGACATCTGCAAACACTATTTCCTAGCGAGGAAGTGTCGCATTCACATTCATTTGATGTGTAGACGAGGAATACATGACACTTCGCAAATCATATTATATCTTACCATAAACCATAGAAATGAGATGCGATATCGCGTTTTAAGAATCATAAGAATTCTATTGCTACGATACGTAGACATCTGCAAACGCTATTTCCTAGCGAGGAAGTGTCGCATTCACATTCATTTGAAGTGTAGACGAGGAATACATGACACTTCGCAGATCATATTATATCTTACCATGAAACATAGAAATGAGATGCGATATCGCGTTTTAAATATCATAAGAACTCCATTGCTACGATACGTAGACATCTGCAAACGCTATTTCCTTGCAAGGAAGTGTCGCATTTACGTTCATTTGAATCGTAGACGAGGAATACATAACACTTCGCAAATCATATTATATCTTACCATGAAACATAGAAATGAGATACGATATCGCGTTTTAAGAATCATAAGAACATTATTGCTACGATACGTAGACATCTGCAATCGCTATTTCCTAGCGAGGAAGTCTCGCATTCACATTCACTTGAAGTGTAGACGAGGAATACATAACACTTGGCAAATCATATTATATCTTACCATGAAACATAGAAGTGGGATGCGATATCGCGTTTTAAGAATCATAAGAACTCTATTGCTACGATACGTAGACAACCGCAAACGCTATTTCCTTGCAAGGAAATGTCGCATTTACACTCATTTGAATCGTAGACGAGGAATGCATAACACTTCGCAATGAATATTATATCTTATCATGAAACATAGATATGAGATGCAATATCTCGTTTTAAGAAGCATTTGAACTCTATTGCTTCGATACGTAGACATCTGCAAACGCTATTTAATTGCAAGGAAGTATCGCATTTACATTCGTTTGAAGTGTAGACGAGGAATACATGACACTTCGCAAATCATATTATATCTTACCATGAAACATAGAAATGAGATGCGATATCGCGTTTTAAGAAGCATTAGAAATCTATTGCTACGATACGTAGACATCTGCAAACGCTATTTCCTTGCTAGGAAGTATCGCATTTACATTCATTTGAAGTGTAGACGAGGAATACATGACACTTCGCAAATCATATTATATCTTACCATGAAACATAGAAATGAGATGCGATATCGCGTTTTGAGAATCATAAGAACTCTATTACTACGATAGGTAGACATTTGCAAACGCTATTACCTTGCAAGGAAGTGTCGCTTTTACATTCATATGAAGTGTAGACGAGGAACACATAACACTTCGCAAATCATATTATATCTTACCATGAAACATAGAAATGGGACGCGATATCGCGTTTTAAGAAGCATTAGAACTCTATCGCTACGATACCTAGGCATCTGCAGACGCTATTTCCCAGCAAGGAAGTGTCGCATTTACGTTCATTTGAATCGTAGACGAGGAATACATGACACTTCGCAGATCATATTATATCTTACCATTAAACATAGAAATGAGATACGATATCGCGTTTTAAGAATCATAAGAACACTATTGCTATGATACGTAGACATCTGCAAGCGCTATTTCCTAGCGAGGAAGTGTAGCATTCACATTCATTTGAAGTGTAGACGAGGAATACATAACACTTCGCAAATCATATTATATTTTACCATGAAACATAGAAATGAGATGCGATATCGCGTTTTAAGAAGCATTAGAACTCTATCGATACGATACCTAGACATCTGCAGACGCTATTTCCTAGCAAGGAAGTGTCACATTTACATTCATTCGAGTTGTAGACGAGGAATACATAACACTTCGCAAATCATATTATATATTACCATGAAACATAGAAATGAGATGCGATATCGCGTTTTAAGTATCATAAGAACTCCATTGCTACGATACGTAGACATCTGCAAACGCTATTTCCTTGCAAGGAAGTGTCGCATTTACGTTCATTTGAATCGTAGACGAGGAATACATAACACTTCGCAAATCATATTATATCTTACCATGAAACATAGAAATGAGATGCGATATCGCGTTTTAAGAAGCATTAGAACTCTATCGCTACGATACATAGGCATCTGCAGACGCTATTTCCCAGCAAGGAAGTGTCGCATTTACATTCATTTGAAGTGTAGACGAGGAATACATGACACTCCGCAAATCATATTATATCTTACCATGAAACATGGAAATGAGATGCGATATCGCGTTTTAAGAATCATAAGAACTCTATTGCTACGATAGGTAGACATTTGCAAACGCTATTTCCTTGCAAGGAAGTGTAGCTTTTACATTCATATGAAGTGTAGACGAGGAATACATGACACTTCGCAAATCATATTACATCTTACCATAAACCATAGAAATGAGATGCGATATCGCATTTTCAGAAGCATTAGAACACTATCGCTACGATACCTGGACATCTGCAGACGCTATTTCCTTTCAAGGAAGTGTCGCATTTACATTCATTTGAAGTGTAGACGAGGAGTACATAACACTTCGCAAATCATTTTATATCTTACCATGAAACATAGAAATGAGATGCGATATCGCGTTTTAAGAAGCATTAGAAATCTATTGCTACGATACGTAGACATCTGCAAACGCTATTTCCTTGCTAGGAAGTGTCGCATTTACATTCATTTGAAGTGTAGACGAGGAATACATGACACTTCGCAAATCATATTATATCTTACCATGAAACATAGAAATGAGATGCGATATCGCGTTTTAAGAATCATAAGAACTCTATTGCTACGATAGGTAGACATTTGCAAACCCTATTTCCTTGCAAGGAAGAGTCGCTTTTACATTCATATGAAGTGTAGACGAGGAATACATAACACTTCGCAACTCATATTATATCTTACCATGAAACATAGAAATGAGATGCGATATCGCGTTTTAAGAAGAGTTAGAACTCCATTGCTACGATACGTAGTCATCTGCAGACGCTATTTCCTTGCAAGGAATTGTCGCATTTACAATCATTTGAAGTGTAGACGAGAAATACATGACACTTCGCAAATCATATTATATCTTACCATAAACCATAGAAATGAGATGCGATATCGCGTTTTAAGAATCATAAGAACTCTATTACTACGATACCTAGACATCTGCAAACGCTATTTCCTAGCGAGGAAGTGTCGCATTCACATTCATTTGAAGTGTAGACGAGGAATACATGACACTTCGCAAATCATATTATATCTTACCATGAAGCATAGAATTGAGATGCGATATCGCGTTTTGAGAAGCATTAGAAATCTATTGCTACGATACGTAGACATCTGCAAACGCTATTTCCGTGCTAGGAAGTGTCGCATTTACATTCATTTGAAGTGTAGACGAGGAATACATGACACCTCGCAAATCATATTATATCTTACCATAAACCATAGAAATGAGATGCTATATCGCGTTTTAAGAATCATAGGAACTCTATTACTACGATACCTAGACACCTGCAAACGCTATTTCCTAGCGAGGAAGTGTCGCATTTACATTCATTTGAAGTGTAGACGAGGAATACATGACACTTCGCAAATCATATTATATCTTACCATGAAACATAGAAATGAGTTGCGATATCGCGTTTTAAGAATCATAAGAACTCTATTACTACGATACCTAGACATCTGCAATCGCTCTTTCCTAGCGAGGAAGTGTCGCATTCACATTCGTTTGAAGTGTAGACGAGGAATACATAACACTTCGCAAATCATATTATATCTTACCATGAAACATAGAAATGAGATGCGATATCGCGTTTTAAGAAGCATTAGAACTCTATCGCTACGATACCTAGGCATCTGCAGACGCTATTTCCCAGCAAGGAAGTGTCGCATTTACATTCATTTGAAGTGTAGACGAGGAATACATGACACTTCGCAAATCATATTATATCTTACCATGAAACATAGAAATGAGATGCGATATCGCGTTTTAAGAAGCATTAGAACTCTATCGCTACGATACCTAGACATCTGCAGACGCTATTTCCTAGCAAGGAAGTGTCGCATTTACATTCATTTGAAGTGTAGACGGGGAATACATGACACTTCGCAAATCATATTATATCTTACCATGAAACATAGAAATGAGTTGCGATATCGCGTTTTAAGATTCATAAGAACTCTATTGCTACGATAGGTAGACATTTGCAAACGCTATTTCCTTGGAAGGAAGTGTCGCTTTTACATTCATATGAAGTGTATACGAGGAATACATGACACTTCGCAAATCATATTATATCTTACCATGAAACATAGAAATGAGATGCGATATCGCGTTTTAAGATGCATTAGAACTCTATCGCTACGATACCTAGGCATCTGCAGACGCTATTTCCCAGCAAGGAAGTGTCGCATTTACATTCATTTGAAGTGTAGACGAGGAATACATGACACTCCGCAAATCATATTATATCTTACCATGAAACATGGAAATGAGATGCGATATCGCGTTTTAAGAATCATAAGAACTCTATTGCTACGATAGGTAGACATTTGCAAACGCTATTTCCTTGCAAGGAAGTGTCGCATTTACATTCATTTGAAGTGTAGACGAGGAGTACATAACACTTCGCAAATCATTTTATATCTTACCATGAAACATAGAAATGAGATGCGATATCGCGGTTTTAAGAATCATAAGAACTCTATTGCTACGATACGTAGACATCTGCAAACGCTCTTTCCTTGCAAGGAAGTGTCGCATTAACATTCATTTGAAGTGTAGACGAGGAATACATAACACTTCGCAAATCATATTATATCTTACCATGAACCATAGAAATCAGATGCGATATCGCGTTTTAAGAATCATAGGAATTCTATTGCTACGATACGTAGACAACTGAAAACGCTATTTAATTGCAAGGAAGTGTCGCATTTACAGTCATTTGAATCGTATACGAGGAATGCATAACACTTCGCAATGAATATTATATCTTATCATGAAACATAGATATGAGATGCAATATCTCGTTTTAAGAAGCATTTTACCTCTATTGCTACGATACCTAGACATCAGCAAACGCTATTTCCCAGCTAGGAAGTGTCGCATTTACATTCATTTGAAGTGTAGACGAGGAATACATGACACTTCGCAAATCATATTATATCTTACCATGAAACATAGAAATGAGATGCGATATCGCGTTTTAAGAAGCATTAGAACTCCATTGCTACGATACGTAGCCATCTGCAAACTCAATTTCCTTGCATGGAAGTGTCGCATTTACGTTCATTTGAATCGTAGACGAGGAATGCATAACACTTCGCAATGAATATTATATCTTATCATGAAACAAAAATATGATATGCAATATCTCGTTTTAAGAGGTGTTTGAACTCTATTGCTACGATACCTAGACACCTGCAGACGCTATTTCCTAGCGAGGAAGTGTCGCATTCACATTCATTTGAAGTGTAGACGAGGAATACATAACACTTCGCAAATCATATTATATCTTACCATGAAACATAGAAATGGGATGCGATATCGCGTTTTAAGAATCATAAGAACTCTATTGCTACGATACGTAGACAACCGCAAACGCTATTTCCTTGCAAGGAAATGTCGCATTTACACTCAGTTGAATCGTAGACGAGGAATGCATAACACTTCGCAATGAATATTATATCTTATCATGAAACATAGATATGATATGCAATATCTCGTTTCAAGAAGCATTTGAACTCTATTGCTTCGATACGTAGACATCTGCAAACGCTATTTAATTGCAAGGAAGTATCGCATTTACATTCGTTTGAAGTGTAGACGAGGAATACATGACATTTCGCAAATCATATTATATCTTACCATGAAACATAGAAATGAGATGCGATATCGCGTTTTAAGAAGCATTAGAAATCTATTGCTACGATACGTAGACATCTGCAAACGCTATTTCTTTGCAAGGAAGTGTCGCATTTACATTCCTTTGAAGTGTAGACGAGGAATACATGACACTCCGCAAATCATATTATATCTTACCATGAAACATGGAAATGAGATGCGATATCGCGTTTTAAGAATCATAAGAACTCTATTGCTACGATAGGTAGACATTTGCAAACGCTATTTCCTTGCAAGGAAGTGTCGCATTTACATTCATTTGAAGTGTAGACGAGGAGTACATAACACTTCGCAAATCATTTTATATCTTACCATGAAACATAGAAATGAGATGCGATATCGCGGTTTTAAGAATCATAAGAACTCTATTGCTACGATACGTAGACATCTGCAAACGCTCTTTCCTTGCAAGGAAGTGTCGCATTAACATTCATTTGAAGTGTAGACGTGGAATACATAACACTTCGCAAATCATATTATATCTTACCATGAACCATAGAAATCAGATGCGATATCGCGTTTTAAGAATCATAGGAATTCTATTGCTACGATACGTAGACAACTGAAAACGCTATTTAATTGCAAGGAAGTGTCGCATTTACAGTCATTTGAATCGTATACGAGGAATGCATAACACTTCGCAATGAATATTATATCTTATCATGAAACATAGATATGAGATGCAATATCTCGTTTTAAGAAGCATTTTACCTCTATTGCTACGATACCTAGACATCAGCAAACGCTATTTCCCAGCTAGGAAGTGTCGCATTTACATTCATTTGAAGTGTAGACGAGGAATACATGACACTTCGCAAATCATATTATATCTTACCATGAAACATAGAAATGAGATGCGATATCGCGTTTTAAGAAGCATTAGAACTCCATTGCTACGATACGTAGCCATCTGCAAACTCAATTTCCTTGCATGGAAGTGTCGCATTTACGTTCATTTGAATCGTAGACGAGGAATGCATAACACTTCGCAATGAATATTATATCTTATCATGAAACAAAAATATGATATGCAATATCTCGTTTTAAGAGGTGTTTGAACTCTATTGCTACGATACCTAGACACCTGCAGACGCTATTTCCTAGCGAGGAAGTGTCGCATTCACATTCATTTGAAGTGTAGACGAGGAATACATAACACTTCGCAAATCATATTATATCTTACCATGAAACATAGAAATCGGATGCGATATCGCGTTTTAAGAATCATAAGAACTCTATTGCTACGATACGTAGACAACCGCAAACGCTATTTCCTTGCAAGGAAATGTCGCATTTACACTCAGTTGAATCGTAGACGAGGAATGCATAACACTTCGCAATGAATATTATATCTTATCATGAAACATAGATATGAGATGCAATATCTCGTTTCAAGAAGCATTTGAACTCTATTGCTTCGATACGTAGACATCTGCAAACGCTATTTAATTGCAAGGAAGTATCGCATTTACATTCGTTTGAAGTGTAGACGAGGAATACATGACATTTCGCAAATCATATTATATCTTACCATGAAACATAGAAATGAGATGCGATATCGCGTTTTAAGAAGCATTAGAAATCTATTGCTACGATACGTAGACATCTGCAAACGCTATTTCTTTGCAAGGAAGTGTCGCATTTACATTCCTTTGAAGTGTAGACAAGGAATACATAACACTTCGCAAATCATATTATATCTTACCATAAAACCTAGAAATGTGATGCGATATCGCGTTTTAAGAATCATAAGAACTCTATTGCTACGATACGTAGACATCTGCAAACGCTATTTCCTAGCGAGGAAGTGTCGCATTCACATTCATTTGAATCGTAGACGAGGAATACATAACACTTCGCAAATCATATTATATCTTACCATGAAACATAGAAATGGGACGCGATATCGCGTTTTAAGTATCATAAGAACTCCATTGCTACGATACGTAGACATCTGCAAACGCTATTTCCTTGCAAGGAAGTGTCGCATTTACGTTCATTTGAATCGTAGACGAGGAATACATGACACTTCGCAGATCATATTATATCTTACCATTAAACATAGAAATGAGATACGATATCGCGTTTTAAGAATCATAAGAACACTATTGCTATGATACGTAGACATCTGCAAGCGCTATTTCCTAGCGAGGAAGTGTAGCATTCACATTCATTTGAAGTGTAGACGTGGAATACATAACACTTCGCAAATCATATTATATTTTACCATGAAACATAGAAATGAGATGCGATATCGCGTTTTAAGAAGCATTAGAACTCTATCGATACGATACCTAGACATCTGCAGACGCTATTTCCTAGCAAGGAAGTGTCACATTTACATTCATTCGAATTGTAGACGAGGAATACATAACACTTCGCAAATCATATTATATATTACCATGAAACATAGAAATGAGATGCGATATCGCGTTTTAAGTATCATAAGAACTCCATTGCTACGATACGTAGACATCTGCAAACGCTATTTCCTTGCAAGGAAGTGTCGCATTTACGTTCATTTGAATCGTAGACGAGGAATACATAACACTTCGCAAATCATATTATATCTTACCATGAAACATAGAAATGAGATGCGATATCGCGTTTTAAGAAGCATTAGAACACTATCGCTACGATACCTGGACATCTGCAGACGCTATTTCCTTTCAAGGAAGTGTCGCATTTACATTCATTTGAAGTGTAGACGAGGAGTACATAACACTTCGCAAATCATTTTATATCTTACCATGAAACATAGAAATGAGATGCGATATCGCGGTTTTAAGAATCATAAGAACTCTATTGCTACGATACGTAGACATCTGCAAACGCTCTTTCCTTGCAAGGAAGTGTCGCATTAGCATTCATTTGAAGTGTAGACGAGGAATACATAACACTTCGCAAATCATATTATACCTTACCATGAAACATAGAAATGAGATGCGATATCGCGGTTTAAGAAGCATTAGAACTCTATCGCTACGATACCTAGACATCTGCAGACGCTATTTCCTAGCAAGGAAGTGTCGCATTTACATTCATTTGAATTGTAGACGAGGAATACATAACACTTCGCAAATCATATTATATCTTACCATGAAACATAGAAATGAGATAGGATATCGCGTTTTAAGAATCATAAGAACACTACTGCTACGATACCTAGACATCTGCAGACGCTATTTTCTAGCAAGGAAGTGTTGCATTTACATTCATTTGAAGTGTAGACGAGGAGTACATAACACTTCGCAAATCATTTTATATCTTACCATGAAACATAGAAATGAGATGCGATATCGCGGTTTTAAGAATCATAAGAACTCTATTGCTACGATACGTAGACATCTGCAAACGCTCTTTCCTTGCAAGGAAGTGTCGCATTAGCATTCATTTGAAGTGTAGACGAGGAATACATAACACTTCGCAAATCATATTATACCTTACCATGAAACATAGAAATGAGATGCGATATCGCGGTTTAAGAAGCATTAGAACTCTATCGCTACGATACCTAGACATCTGCAGACGCTATTTCCTAGCAAGGAAGTGTCGCATTTACATTCATTTGAATTGTAGACGAGGAATACATAACACTTCGCAAATCATATTATATCTTACCATGAAACATAGAAATGAGATAGGATATCGCGTTTTAAGAATCATAAGAACACTACTGCTACGATACCTAGACATCTGCAGACGCTATTTTCTAGCAAGGAAGTGTTGCATTTACATTCATTTGAAGTGTAGACGAGGAATACATGACACTTCGCAAATCATATTATATCTTACCATGAACCATAGAAATGAGATGCGATATCGCGTTTTAAGAAGCATTAGAAATCTATTGCTACGATACGTAGACATCTGCAAACGCTATTTCCTTGCTAGGAAGTGTCGCATTTACATTCATTTGAAGTGTAGACGAGGAATACATGACACTTCGCAAATCATATTATATCTTACCATGAAACATAGAAATGAGATGCGATATCGCGTTTTAAGAATCACAAGAACTCTATTGCTACGATAGGTAGACATTTGCAAACCCTATTTCCTTGCAAGGAAGAGTCGCTTTTACATTCATATGAAGTGTAGACGAGGAATACATAACACTTCGCAAATCATATTATATCTTACCATGAAACATAGAAATGAGATGCGATATCGCGTTTTAAGAAGCATTAGAACACTATCGCTACGATACCTGGACATCTGCAGACGCTATTTCCTTTCAAGGAAGTGTCGCATTTACATTCATTTGAAGTGTAGACGAGGAGTACATAACACTTCGCAAATCATTTTATATCTTACCATGAAACATAGAAATGAGATGCGATATCGCGGTTTTAAGAATCATAAGAACTCTATTGCTACGATACGTAGACATCTGCAAACGCTCTTTCCTTGCAAGGAAGTGTCGCATTAGCATTCATTTGAAGTGTAGACGAGGAATACATAACACTTCGCAAATCATATTATACCTTACCATGAAACATAGAAATGAGATGCGATATCGCGGTTTAAGAAGCATTAGAACTCTATCGCTACGATACCTAGACATCTGCAGACGCTATTTCCTAGCAAGGAAGTGTCGCATTTACATTCATTTGAATTGTAGACGAGGAATACATAACACTTCGCAAATCATATTATATCTTACCATGAAACATAGAAATGAGATAGGATATCGCGTTTTAAGAATCATAAGAACACTACTGCTACGATACCTAGACATCTGCAGACGCTATTTTCTAGCAAGGAAGTGTTGCATTTACATTCATTTGAAGTGTAGACGAGGAATACATGACACTTCGCAAATCATATTATATCTTACCATGAACCATAGAAATGAGATGCGATATCGCGTTTTAAGAAGCATTAGAAATATATTGCTACGATACGTAGACATCTGCAAACGCTATTTCCTTGCTAGGAAGTGTCGCATTTACATTCATTTGAAGTGTAGACGAGGAATACATGACACTTCGCAAATCATATTATATCTTACCATGAAACATAGAAATGAGATGCGATATCGCGTTTTAAGAATCACAAGAACTCTATTGCTACGATAGGTAGACATTTGCAAACCCTATTTCCTTGCAAGGAAGAGTCGCTTTTACATTCATATGAAGTGTAGACGAGGAATACATAACACTTCGCAAATCATATTATATCTTACCATGAAACATAGAAATGAGATGCGATATCGCGTTTTAAGAAGAGTTAGAACTCCATTGCTACGATACGTAGTCATCTGCAGACGCTATTTCCTTGCAAGGAAGTGTCGCATTTACATTCATTTGAAGTGCAGACGAGAAATACATGACACTTCGCAAATCATATTATATCTTACCATAAACCATAGAAATGAGATGCGATATCGCGTTTTAAGAATCATAAGAACTCTATTACTACGATACCTAGACATCTGCAAACGCTATTTCCTAGCGAGGAAGTGTCGCATTCACATTCATTTGAAGTGTAGACGAGGAATACATGACACTTCGCAAATCATATTATATCTTACCATGAAGCATAGAATTGAGATGCGATATCGCGTTTTGAGAAGCATTAGAAATCTATTGCTACGATACGTAGACATCTGCAAACGCTATTTCCTTGCTAGGAAGTGTCGCATTTACATTCATTTGAAGTGTAGACGAGGAATACATGACACCTCGCAAATCATATTATATCTTACCATAAACCATAGAAATGAGATGCGATATCGCGTTTTAAGAATCATAGGAACTCTATTACTACGATACCTAGACACCTGCAAACGCTATTTCCTAGCGAGGAAGTGTCGCATTTACATTCATTTGAAGTGTAGACTAGTAATACATGTCACTTCGCAAATCATATTATATCTTACCATGAAACATGGAAATGAGTTGCGATATCGCGTTTTAAGAATCATAAGAACTCTATTACTACGATACCTAGACATCTGCAAACGCTCTTTCCTAGCGAGGAAGTGTCGCATTCACATTCATTTGAAGTGTAGACGAGGAATACATAACACTTCGCAAATCATATTATATCTTACCATGAAACATAGAAATGAGATGCGATATCGCGTTTTAAGAAGCATTAGAACCCTGTCGCTACGATACCTAGGCATCTGCAGACGCTATTTCCCAGCAAGGAAGTGTCGCATTTACATTCATTTGAAGTGTAGACGAGGAATACATGACACTTCGCAAATCATATTATATCTTACCATGAAACATGGAAATGAGATGCGATATCGCGTTTTAAGTATCACAAGAACTCCATTGCTACGATACGTAGACATCTGCAAACGCTATTTCCTTGCAAGGAAGTGTCGCATTTACGTTCATTTGAATCGTAGACGAGGAATACATGACACTCGCAGATCATATTATATCTTACCATTAAACATTAGAAATGAGATACGAATCGCGTTATTAAGAATCATAAGAACACTATTGCTATGATACGTAGACATCTGCAAGCGCTATTTCCTAGCGAGGAGGTGTCGCATTCACATTCATTTGAAGTGTAGTCGAGGAATAGTATAAACACTTCGCAAATCATATAATATCTTACCATGAAACATAGAAATGAGATGCGATATCGCGTTTTGTAAGAAGCATTAGAACTCTATCGATACGATACCTAGACATCTGCAGACGCTATTTCCTAGCAAGGAAAGTGTCACATTTACATTCATTTGAATTGTAGACGAGGAATACATAACACTTCGCAAATCATATATTATATCTTACCATGAAACATAGAAATGAGATGCAGATATCGCGTTTTAAGAAGAGGTTAGAACTCCATTGCTGACGATACGTAGTCATCTGCAGACGCTATTTCCTTGCAAGGAAGTGTCGCATTTACATCATTTAAAGTGTAGACGAGAAATACATGACACTTCGCAATATCTTACCATGAAACATAGAAATGAGATGCGATATCGCGTTTTGAGAAGCATTAGAAATCTATTGCTACGATACGTAGACATCTGCAAACGCTATTTCCTTGCTAGGAAGTGTCGCATTTACATTCATTTGAAGTGTAGACGAGGAATACATGACACTTCGCAAATCATATTATATCTTACCATGAAACATAGAAATGAGTTGCGATATCGCGTTTTAAGAATCATAAGAACTCTATTACTACGATACCTAGACATCTGCAATCGCTCTTTCCTAGCGAGGAAGTGTCGCTTTCACATTCGTTTGAAGTGTAGACGAGGAATACATAACACTTCGCAAATCATATTATATCTTACCATGAAACATAGAAATGAGATGCGATATCGCGTTTAAGAAGCATTAGAACTCTATCGCTACGATACCTAGGCATCTGCAGACGCTATTTCCCAGCAAGGAAGTGTCGCATTTACATTCATTTGAGGTGTAGACGAGGAATACATGACACTTCGCAAATCATATTATATCTTACCATGAAACATAGAAATGAGATGCGATATCGCGTTTTAAGAAGCATTAGAACTCTATCGCTACGGTACCTAGACATCTGCAGACGCTATTTCCTTGCAAGGAAGTGTCGCATTTACATTCATTTGAAGTGTAGACGGGGAATACATGACACTTCGCAAATCATATTATATCTTACCATGAAACATAGAAATGAGTTGCGATATCGCGTTTTATGATTCATAAGAACTCTATTGCTACGATAGGTAGACATTTGCAAACGCTATTTCCTTGCAAGGAAGTGTCGCTTTTACATTCATATGAAGTGTATACGAGGAATACATGACACTTCGCAAATCATATTATATCTTACCATGAAACATAGAAATGAGATGCGATATCGCGTTTTAAGATGCATCAGAACTCTATCGCTACGATACCTAGGCATCTGCAGACGCTATTTCCCAGCAAGGAAGTGTCGCATTTACATTCATTTGAAGTGTAGACGAGGAATACATGACACTCCGCAAATCATATTATATCTTACCATGAAACATAGAAATGAGATAGGATATCGCGTTTTAAGAATCATAAGAACACTACTGCTACGATACCTAGACATCTGCAGACGCTATTTTCTAGCAAGGAAGTGTTGCATTTACATTCATTTGAAGTGTAGACGAGGAGTACATAACACTTCGCAAATCATTTTATATCTTACCATGAAACATAGAAATGAGATGCGATATCGCGGTTTTAAGAATCATAAGAACTCTATTGCTACGATACGTAGACATCTGCAAACGCTCTTTCCTTGCAAGGAAGTGTCGCATTAGCATTCATTTGAAGTGTAGACGAGGAATACATAACACTTCGCAAATCATATTATACCTTACCATGAAACATAGAAATGAGATGCGATATCGCGGTTTAAGAAGCATTAGAACTCTATCGCTACGATACCTAGACATCTGCAGACGCTATTTCCTAGCAAGGAAGTGTCGCATTTACATTCATTTGAATTGTAGACGAGGAATACATAACACTTCGCAAATCATATTATATCTTACCATGAAACATAGAAATGAGATAGGATATCGCGTTTTAAGAATCATAAGAACACTACTGCTACGATACCTAGACATCTGCAGACGCTATTTTCTAGCAAGGAAGTGTTGCATTTACATTCATTTGAAGTGTAGACGAGGAATACATGACACTTCGCAAATCATATTATATCTTACCATGAACCATAGAAATGAGATGCGATATCGCGTTTTAAGAAGCATTAGAAATCTATTGCTACGATACGTAGACATCTGCAAACGCTATTTCCTTGCTAGGAAGTGTCGCATTTACATTCATTTGAATTGTAGACGAGGAATACATGACACTTCGCAAATCATATTATATCTTACCATGAAACATAGAAATGAGATGCGATATCGCGTTTTAAGAATCACAAGAACTCTATTGCTACGATAGGTAGACATTTGCAAACCCTATTTCCTTGCAAGGAAGAGTCGCTTTTACATTCATATGAAGTGTAGAACGAGGAATACATAACACTTCGCAAATCATATTATATCTTACCATGAAACATAGAAATGAGATGCGATATCGCGTTTTAAGAAGCATTAGAACACTATCGCTACGATACCTGGACATCTGCAGACGCTATTTCCTTTCAAGGAAGTGTCGCATTTACATTCATTTGAAGTGTAGACGAGGAGTACATAACACTTCGCAAATCATTTTATATCTTACCATGAAACATAGAAATGAGATGCGATATCGCGGTTTTAAGAATCATAAGAACTCTATTGCTACGATACGTAGACATCTGCAAACGCTCTTTCCTTGCAAGGAAGTGTCGCATTAGCATTCATTTGAAGTGTAGACGAGGAATACATAACACTTCGCAAATCATATTATACCTTACCATGAAACATAGAAATGAGATGCGATATCGCGGTTTAAGAAGCATTAGAACTCTATCGCTACGATACCTAGACATCTGCAGACGCTATTTCCTAGCAAGGAAGTGTCGCATTTACATTCATTTGAATTGTAGACGAGGAATACATAACACTTCGCAAATCATATTATATCTTACCATGAAACATAGAAATGAGATAGGATATCGCGTTTTAAGAATCATAAGAACACTACTGCTACGATACCTAGACATCTGCAGACGCTATTTTCTAGCAAGGAAGTGTTGCATTTACATTCATTTGAAGTGTAGACGAGGAATACATGACACTTCGCAAATCATATTATATCTTACCATGAACCATAGAAATGAGATGCGATATCGCGTTTTAAGAAGCATTAGAAATCTATTGCTACGATACGTAGACATCTGCAAACGCTATTTCCTTGCTAGGAAGTGTCGCATTTACATTCATTTGAAGTGTAGACGAGGAATACATGACACTTCGCAAATCATATTATATCTTACCATGAAACATAGAAATGAGATGCGATATCGCGTTTTAAGAATCACAAGAACTCTATTGCTACGATAGGTAGACATTTGCAAACCCTATTTCCTTGCAAGGAAGAGTCGCTTTTACATTCATATGAAGTGTAGACGAGGAATACATAACACTTCGCAAATCATATTATATCTTACCATGAAACATAGAAATGAGATGCGATATCGCGTTTTAAGAAGAGTTAGAACTCCATTGCTACGATACGTAGTCATCTGCAGACGCTATTTCCTTGCAAGGAAGTGTCGCATTTACATTCATTTGAAGTGCAGACGAGAAATACATGACACTTCGCAAATCATATTATATCTTACCATAAACCATAGAAATGAGATGCGATATCGCGTTTTAAGAATCATAAGAACTCTATTACTACGATACATAGACATCTGCAAACGCTATTTCCTAGCGAGGAAGTGTCGCATTCACATTCATTTGAAGTGTAGACGAGGAATACATGACACTTCGCAAATCATATTATATCTTACCATGAAGCATAGAATTGAGATGCGATATCGCGTTTTGAGAAGCATTAGAAATCTATTGCTACGATACGTAGACATCTGCAAACGCTATTTCCTTGCTAGGAAGTGTCGCATTTACATTCATTTGAAGTGTAGACGAGGAATACATGACACCTCGCAAATCATATTATATCTTACCATAAACCATAGAAATGAGATGCGATATCGCGTTTTAAGAATCATAGGAACTCTATTACTACGATACCTAGACACCTGCAAACGCTATTTCCTAGCGAGGAAGTGTCGCATTTACATTCATTTGAAGTGTAGACTAGTAATACATGTCACTTCGCAAATCATATTATATCTTACCATGAAACATGGAAATGAGTTGCGATATCGCGTTTTAAGAATCATAAGAACTCTATTACTACGATACCTAGACATCTGCAAACGCTCTTTCCTAGCGAGGAAGTGTCGCATTCACATTCATTTGAAGTGTAGACGAGGAATACATAACACTTCGCAAATCATATTATATCTTACCATGAAACATAGAAATGAGATGCGATATCGCGTTTTAAGAAGCATTAGAACTCTATCGCTACGATACCTAGGCATCTGCAGACGCTATTTCCCAGCAAGGAAGTGTCGCATTTACATTCATTTGACGTGTAGACGAGGAATACATGACACTTCGCAAATCATATTATATCTTACCATGAAACATGGAAATGAGATGCGATATCGCGTTTTAAGTATCACAAGAACTCCATTGCTACGATACGTAGACATCTGCAAACGCTATTTCCTTGCAAGGAAGTGTCGCATTTACGTTCATTTGAATCGTAGACGAGGAATACATGACACTTCGCAGATCATATTATATCTTACCATTAAACATAGAAATGAGATACGATATCGCGTTTTAAGAATCATAAGAACACTATTGCTATGATACGTAGACATCTGCAAGCGCTATTTCCTAGCGAGGAGGTGTCGCATTCACATTCATTTGAAGTGTAGTCGAGGAATATATAACACTTCGCAAATCATATTATATCTTACCATGAAACATAGAAATGAGATGCGATATCGCGTTTTAAGAAGCATTAGAACTCTATCGATACGATACCTAGACATCTGCAGACGCTATTTCCTAGCAAGGAAGTGTCACATTTACATTCATTTGAAGTGTAGACGAGGAATACATGACACTTCGCAAATCATATTATATCTTACCATGAAACATAGAAATGAGATAGAATATCGCGTTTTAAGAATCATAAGAACACTATTGCTACGATACGTAGACATCTGCAAACGCTATTTCCTAGCGAGGAAGTGTCGCATTCACACTCATTTGAAGTGTAGACGAGGAATACATAACACTTCGCAATGAATATTATATCTTATCATGAAACTTATATATGAGATGCAATATCTCGTTTTAAGAAGCATTTTAACTCTATTGCTACGATACCTAGACATCTGCAAACGCTATTTCCCAGCAAGGAAGTGTCGCATTTACATTCATTTGAAGTGTAGACGAGGAATACATGACACTTCGCAAATCATATTATATCTTACCATGAAACATAGAAATGAGATGCGATATCGCGTTTTAAGAATCATAAGAACACTATTGCTACGATACGTAGACATCTGCAAACGCTATTTCCTTTCAAGGAAGTGTCGCATTTACATTCATTTGAAGTGTAGACGAGGAATACATAACACTTCGCAAACCATATTATATCTTACCATGAAACATAGAAATGAGATGCGATATCGCGTTTTAAGAAGCGTTAGAACACTATCGCTACGATACCTAGGCATCTGCAGACGCTATTTCCTAGCAAGGAAGTGTCGCATTTACATTCATTTGAAGTGTAGACGAGGAATACATAACACTTCGCAAATCATATTATATCTTACCATGAAACATAGAAATGAGTTGCGATATCGCGATTTAAGAATCATAAGAACTCTATTGCTACGATAGGTAGACATCTGCAAACGCTATTTCCTAGCAAGGAAATGTCGCATTTACATTCATTTGATGTGTAGACGAGGAATACATAACACTTCGCAAATCATATTATATCTTACCATAAACCATAGAAATGAGATGCGATGTCGCGTTTTAAGAAGCATTAGATATCTATTGCTACGATACGTAGACATCTGCAAACACTATTTCTTTGCAAGGAAGTGTCGCATTTACATTCATTTGAAGTGTAGACGAGGAATACATAACACTTCGCAAATCATATTATATCTTACCATGAAACATAGAAATGAGGTGCGATATCGCGTTTTAAGAAGCATTAGAACCCTATTGCTACGATAGGTAGACTTCTGCAAACGCTATTTCCTTGCTAGGAAGTGTCGCATTTACATTCATTTGAAGTGTAGACGAGGAATACATAACACTTCGCAAATCATATTATATCTTACCATGAAACATAGAAATGAGATGCGATATCGCGTTTTAAGAATCATAAGAACTCTATTGCTACAATACGCAGAAATCTGCAAACGCTATTTCCTTGCAAGGAAGTGTCGCATTTACATTCATTTGAAATGTAAACGAGGAATACATAACACTTCGCAAATCATATTATATCTTACCATGAAACATAGGAATGAGATGCGATATCGCGTTTTAAGAAGCATTAGAAGTCTATTGCTACGATACGTGGACATCTGCAAACGCTATTTCCTTGCAAGGAAGTGTCGCATTTACATTCATGTGAAGTGTAGACGAGGAATACATAAGACTTCGCAAATCATATTATATCTTATCATGAAACATAGAATTGAGATCGATATCGCGTTTTAAGAATCATAAGAACTCCTTTGCTACGATACGTAGACATCTGCAAACGCTATTTCCTTGCAAGGAAGTGTCGCATTTACATTCATTTGAATCGCAGACGAGGAATGCATAACACTTCGCAATGAATATTATATCTTATCATGAAACATGGAAATGAGATGCGATATCGCGTTTTAAGAAGCATTAGAACTCTATTGCTACGATACGTAGACATCTGCAAACGCTATTTCCTTGCAAGGAAGTGTCGCATTTACATTCATTTGAATCGTAGACGAGGAATGCATAACACTTCGCAACGAATATTATATCTTATCATGAAACATAGAAATGAGGTGCGATATCGCGTTTTAAGAAGCATTAGAACTCTATCGCTACGATGCCTAGACATCTGCAGACGCTATTTCCTTGCAAGGAAGTGTCGCATTTACATTCATATGAAGTGTAGACGAGGAATACATAACACTTCGCAAATCATATTATATCTTACCATGAAACATAGAAATGAGATGCGATATCGCGTTTTAAGAAGCATTAGAACCATATTGCTACGATAGGTAGACATCTGCAAACGCCATTTCCTAGCAAGGAAATGTCGCATTTACATTCATTTGAAGTGTAGACGAGGAATACATAACACTTCGCAAATCATATTATATCTTACCAAGAAACATGGAAATGGGGTGCGATATCGCGTTTTAAGAAGCATTAGAACTCTATCGCTACGATACCTAGGCATCTGCAGACGCTATTTCCTAGCAAGGAAGTGTCGCATTTACATTCATTTGAAGTGTAGACGAGGAATACATAACACTTCGCAAATCATATTATATCTTACCATGAAACATAGAAATGAGATACGATATCGCGTTGTAAGAATCATAAGAACACTATTGCTACGATACGTAGATATCTGCAAACGCTATTTCCTACCAAGGAAGTGTCGCATTTACATTCATCTGAAGTGTAGACGAGGAATACATAACACATCGCAAATCATATTATATCTTACCATGAAACATAGAAATGAGATGCGATATCGCGTTTTAAGAAGCATTAGAACACTATTGCTACGATAGGTAGACATCTGCAAACGCTATTTCCTAGCAAGGAAATGTCGCATTTACATTCATTTGAAGTGTAGACGAGGAATACATAACACTTCGCAAATCATATTATATCTTACCAAGAAACATGGAAATGAGGTGCGATATCGCGTTTTAAGAAGCATTAGAACTCTATCGCTACGATACCTAGACATCTGCAGACGCTATTTCCTAGCAAGGAAGTGTCGCATTTACATTCATTTGAAGTGTAGACGAGGAATACATAACACTTCGCAAATCATATTATATCTTACCATGAAACATAGAAATGAGATACGATATCGCGTTGTAAGAATCATAAGAACACTATTGCTACGATACGTAGATATCTGCAAACGCTATTTCCTACCAAGGAAGTGTCGCATTTACATTCATCTGAAGTGTAGACGAGGAATACATAACACATCGCAAATCATATTATATCTTACCATGAAACATAGAAATGAGATGCGATATCGCGTTTTAAGAAGCATTAGAACACTATTGCTACGATAGGTAGACATCTGCAAACGCTATTTCCTAGCAAGGAAATTTCGCATTTACATTCATTTGAAGTGTAGACGAGGAATGCATAACACTTCGCAAATCATATTATATCTTACCAAGAAACATGGAAATGAGGTGCAATATCGCGTTTTAAGAAGCATTAGAACTCTATCGCTACGATACCTAGACATCTGCAGATGCTATTTCCTAGCAAGGAAGTGTCGCACTTACATTCATTTGAAGTGTAGACGAGGAATACATAACACTTCGCAAATCATATTATATCTTACCATGAAACATAGAAATGAGATACGATATCGCGTTGTAAGAATCATAAGAACACTATTGCTACGATACGTAGATATCTGCAAACGCTATTTCCTACCAAGGAAGTGTCGCATTTACATTCATATGAAGTGTTAGCGAGGAATACATAACACTTCGCAAATCATATTATATCTTACCATGAAACATAGAAATGAGGTGCGATATCGCGTTTTAAGAAGCATTAGAACCCTATTGCTACGACAGGTAGACATCTGCAAACGCTATTTCCTTGCTAGGAAGTGTCGCATTTACATTCATTTGAAGTGTAGACGAGGAATACATAACACTTCGCAAATCATATTATATCTTACCATGAAACATAGAAATGAGATGCGATATCGCGTTTTAAGAATCATAAGAACACTATTGCTACGATACGTAGACATCTGCAAACTCTATTTCCTTGCAAGGAAGTGTCGCATTTACATGCATTTGAAGTGTAGACGAGGAATACATAACACTTCGCAAATCATATTATATCTTACCATGAAACATAGAAATGAGATGCGATATCGCGTTTTAATAAGCATTAGATCTCTATCGCTACGATACCTAGACATCTGCAGACGCTATTTCCTAGGAAGGAAGTGTCGCATTTACATTCATTTGAAGTGAAGACGGGGAATACGTGACACTTCGCAAATCATATTATATCTTACCATGAAACATAGAAATGAGTTGCGATATCGCGTTTTAAGATTCATAAGAACTCTATTGCTACGATAGGTAGACATTTGCAAACGCTATTTCCTTGCAAGGAAGTGTCGCTTTTACACTCATATGAAGTGTAGACGAGGAATACATGACACTTCGCAAATCATATTACATCTTACCATAAACCATAGAAATGAGATGCGATATCGCATTTTAAGAAGCATTAGATATCTATTGCTACGATACGTAGACATCTGCAAACGCTATTTCTATGCAAGGAAGTGTCGCATTTACAATCATATGAAGTGTAGACGAGGAATACATAACACTTCGCAAATCATATTATATCTTACCATGAAACATAGAAATGAGATGCGATATCGCGTTTTAAGAAGCATTAGAACACTATCGCTACGATACTTGGACATCTGCAGACGCTATATCCTTTCAAGGAAGTGTCGCATTTACATTCATTTGAAGTGTAGACGAGGAGTACATAACACTTCGCAAATCATTTTATATCTTACCATGAAACATAGAAATGAGATGCGATATCGCGGTTTTAAGAATCATAAGAACTCTATTGCTACGATACGTAGACATCTGCAAACGCTCTTTCCTTGCAAGGAAGTGTCGCATTAGCATTCATTTGAAGTGTAGACGAGGAATACATAACACTTCGCAAATCATATTATACCTTACCATGAAACATAGAAATGAGATGCGATATCGCGGTTTAAGAAGCATTAGAACTCTATCGCTACGATACCTAGACATCTGCAGACGCTATTTCCTAGCAAGGAAGTGTCGCATTTACATTCATTTGAATTGTAGACGAGGAATACATAACACTTCGCAAATCATATTATATCTTACCATGAAACATAGAAATGAGATAGGATATCGCGTTTTAGGAATCATAAGAACACTATTGCTACGATACCTAGACATCTGCAGACGCTATTTTCTAGCAAGGAAGTGTTGCATTTACATTCATTTGAAGTGTAGACGAGGAATACATGACACTTCGCAAATCATATTATATCTTACCATGAACCATAGAAATGAGATGCGATATCGCATTTTAAGAAGCATTAGAAATCTATTGCTACGATACGTAGACATCTGCAAACGCTATTTCCTTGCTAGGAAGTGTCGCATTTACATTCATTTGAAGTGTAGACGAGGAATACATGACACTTCGCAAATCATATTATATCTTACCATGAAACATAGAAATGAGATGCGATATCGCGTTTTAAGAATCATAAGAACTCTATTGCTACGATAGGTAGACATTTGCAAACCCTATTTCCTTGCAAGGAAGAGTCGCTTTTACATTCATATGAAGTGTAGACGAGGAATACATAACACTTCGCAAATCATATTATATCTTACCATGAAACATAGAAATGAGATGCGATATCGCGTTTTAAGAAGAGTTAGAACTCCATTGCTACGATACGTAGTCATTTGCAGACGCTATTTCCTTGCAAGGAAGTGTCGCATTTACATTCATTTGAAGTGTAGACGAGAAATACATGACACTTCGCAAATCACATTATATCTTACCATAAACCATAGAAATGAGATGCGATATCGCGTTTTAAGAATCATAAGAACTCTATTACTACGATACCTAGACATCTGCAAACGCTATTTCCTAGCGAGGAAGTGTCGCATTCACATTCATTTGAAGTGTAGACGAGGAATACATGACACTTCGCAAATCATATTATATCTTACCATGAAACATAGAATTGAGATGCGATATTGCGTTTTGAGAAGCATTAGAAATCTATTGCTACGATACGTAGACATCTGCAAACGCTATTTCCTTGCTAGGAAGTGTCGCATTTACATTCATTTGAAGTGTAGACGAGGAATACATAACACTTCGCAAATCATATTATATCTTACCATGAAACATAGAAATGAGATGCGATATCGCGTTTTAAGAATCATAAGAACTCTATTGCTACAATACGCAGAAATCTGCAAACGCTATTTCCTTGCAAGGAAGTGTCGCATTTACATTCATTTGAAATGTAAACGAGGAATACATAACACTTCGCAAATCATATTATATCTTACCATGAAACATAGGAATGAGATGCGATATCGCGTTTTAAGAAGCATTAGAAGTCTATTGCTACGATACGTGGACATCTGCAAACGCTATTTCCTTGCAAGGAAGTGTCGCATTTACATTCATGTGAAGTGTAGACGAGGAATACATAAGACTTCGCAAATCATATTATATCTTATCATGAAACATAGAATTGAGATCGATATCGCGTTTTAAGAATCATAAGAACTCCTTTGCTACGATACGTAGACATCTGCAAACGCTATTTCCTTGCAAGGAAGTGTCGCATTTACATTCATTTGAATCGCAGACGAGGAATGCATAACACTTCGCAATGAATATTATATCTTATCATGAAACATGGAAATGAGATGCGATATCGCGTTTTAAGAAGCATTAGAACTCTATTGCTACGATACGTAGACATCTGCAAACGCTATTTCCTTGCAAGGAAGTGTCGCATTTACATTCATTTGAATCGTAGACGAGGAATGCATAACACTTCGCAACGAATATTATATCTTATCATGAAACATAGAAATGAGGTGCGATATCGCGTTTTAAGAAGCATTAGAACTCTATCGCTACGATGCCTAGACATCTGCAGACGCTATTTCCTTGCAAGGAAGTGTCGCATTTACATTCATATGAAGTGTAGACGAGGAATACATAACACTTCGCAAATCATATTATATCTTACCATGAAACATAGAAATGAGATGCGATATCGCGTTTTAAGAAGCATTAGAACCATATTGCTACGATAGGTAGACATCTGCAAACGCCATTTCCTAGCAAGGAAATGTCGCATTTACATTCATTTGAAGTGTAGACGAGGAATACATAACACTTCGCAAATCATATTATATCTTACCAAGAAACATGGAAATGGGGTGCGATATCGCGTTTTAAGAAGCATTAGAACTCTATCGCTACGATACCTAGGCATCTGCAGACGCTATTTCCTAGCAAGGAAGTGTCGCATTTACATTCATTTGAAGTGTAGACGAGGAATACATAACACTTCGCAAATCATATTATATCTTACCATGAAACATAGAAATGAGATACGATATCGCGTTGTAAGAATCATAAGAACACTATTGCTACGATACGTAGATATCTGCAAACGCTATTTCCTACCAAGGAAGTGTCGCATTTACATTCATCTGAAGTGTAGACGAGGAATACATAACACATCGCAAATCATATTATATCTTACCATGAAACATAGAAATGAGATGCGATATCGCGTTTTAAGAAGCATTAGAACACTATTGCTACGATAGGTAGACATCTGCAAACGCTATTTCCTAGCAAGGAAATGTCGCATTTACATTCATTTGAAGTGTAGACGAGGAATACATAACACTTCGCAAATCATATTATATCTTACCAAGAAACATGGAAATGAGGTGCGATATCGCGTTTTAAGAAGCATTAGAACTCTATCGCTACGATACCTAGACATCTGCAGACGCTATTTCCTAGCAAGGAAGTGTCGCATTTACATTCATTTGAAGTGTAGACGAGGAATACATAACACTTCGCAAATCATATTATATCTTACCATGAAACATAGAAATGAGATACGATATCGCGTTGTAAGAATCATAAGAACACTATTGCTACGATACGTAGATATCTGCAAACGCTATTTCCTACCAAGGAAGTGTCGCATTTACATTCATCTGAAGTGTAGACGAGGAATACATAACACATCGCAAATCATATTATATCTTACCATGAAACATAGAAATGAGATGCGATATCGCGTTTTAAGAAGCATTAGAACACTATTGCTACGATAGGTAGACATCTGCAAACGCTATTTCCTAGCAAGGAAATTTCGCATTTACATTCATTTGAAGTGTAGACGAGGAATGCATAACACTTCGCAAATCATATTATATCTTACCAAGAAACATGGAAATGAGGTGCGATATCGCGTTTTAAGAAGCATTAGAACTCTATCGCTACGATACCTAGACATCTGCAGACGCTATTTCCTAGCAAGGAAGTGTCGCACTTACATTCATTTGAAGTGTAGACGAGGAATACATAACACTTCGCAAATCATATTATATCTTACCATGAAACATAGAAATGAGATACGATATCGCGTTGTAAGAATCATAAGAACACTATTGCTACGATACGTAGATATCTGCAAACGCTATTTCCTACCAAGGAAGTGTCGCATTTACATTCATATGAAGTGTTAGCGAGGAATACATAACACTTCGCAAATCATATTATATCTTACCATGAAACATAGAAATGAGGTGCGATATCGCGTTTTAAGAAGCATTAGAACCCTATTGCTACGACAGGTAGACATCTGCAAACGCTATTTCCTTGCTAGGAAGTGTCGCATTTACATTCATTTGAAGTGTAGACGAGGAATACATAACACTTCGCAAATCATATTATATCTTACCATGAAACATAGAAATGAGATGCGATATCGCGTTTTAAGAATCATAAGAACACTATTGCTACGATACGTAGACATCTGCAAACTCTATTTCCTTGCAAGGAAGTGTCGCATTTACATGCATTTGAAGTGTAGACGAGGAATACATAACACTTCGCAAATCATATTATATCTTACCATGAAACATAGAAATGAGATGCGATATCGCGTTTTAATAAGCATTAGATCTCTATCGCTACGATACCTAGACATCTGCAGACGCTATTTCCTAGGAAGGAAGTGTCGCATTTACATTCATTTGAAGTGAAGACGGGGAATACGTGACACTTCGCAAATCATATTATATCTTACCATGAAACATAGAAATGAGTTGCGATATCGCGTTTTAAGATTCATAAGAACTCTATTGCTACGATAGGTAGACATTTGCAAACGCTATTTCCTTGCAAGGAAGTGTCGCTTTTACATTCATATGAAGTGTAGACGAGGAATACATGACACTTCGCAAATCATATTACATCTTACCATAAACCATAGAAATGAGATGCGATATCGCATTTTAAGAAGCATTAGATATCTATTGCTACGATACGTAGACATCTGCAAACGCTATTTCTATGCAAGGAAGTGTCGCATTTACAATCATATGAAGTGTAGACGAGGAATACATAACACTTCGCAAATCATATTATATCTTACCATGAAACATAGAAATGAGATGCGATATCGCGTTTTAAGAAGCATTAGAACACTATCGCTACGATACTTGGACATCTGCAGACGCTATATCCTTTCAAGGAAGTGTCGCATTTACATTCATTTGAAGTGTAGACGAGGAGTACATAACACTTCGCAAATCATTTTATATCTTACCATGAAACATAGAAATGAGATGCGATATCGCGGTTTTAAGAATCATAAGAACTCTATTGCTACGATACGTAGACATCTGCAAACGCTCTTTCCTTGCAAGGAAGTGTCGCATTAGCATTCATTTGAAGTGTAGACGAGGAATACATAACACTTCGCAAATCATATTATACCTTACCATGAAACATAGAATGAGATGCGATATCGCGGTTTAAGAAGCATTAGAACTCTATCGCTACGATACCTAGACATCTGCAGACGCTATTTCCTAGCAAGGAAGTGTCGCATTTACATTCATTTGAATTGTAGACGAGGAATACATAACACTTCGCAAATCATATTATATCTTACCATGAAACATAGAAATGAGATAGGATATCGCGTTTTAGGAATCATAAGAACACTATTGCTACGATACCTAGACATCTGCAGACGCTATTTTCTAGCAAGGAAGTGTTGCATTTACATTCATTTGAAGTGTAGACGAGGAATACATGACACTTCGCAAATCATATTATATCTTACCATGAAACATAGAAATGAGATGCGATATCGCGTTTTAAGAATCATAAGAACTCTATTGCTACGATAGGTAGACATTTGCAAACCCTATTCCCTTGCAAGGAAGAGTCGCTTTTACATTCATATGAAGTGTAGACGAGGAATACATAACACTTCGCAAATCATATTATATCTTACCATGAAACATAGAAATGAGATGCGATATCGCGTTTTAAGAGAGTTAGAACTCCATTGCTACGATACGTAGTCATTTGCAGACGCTATTTCCTTGCAAGGAAGTGTCGCATTTACATTCATTTGAAGTGTAGACGAGAAATACATGACACTTCGCAAATCACATTATATCTTACCATAAACCATAGAAATGAGATGCGATATCGCGTTTTAAGAATCATAAGAACTCTATTACTACGATACCTAGACATCTGCAAACGCTATTTCCTAGCGAGGAAGTGTCGCATTCACATTCATTTGAAGTGTAGAACGAGGAATACATGACACTTCGCAAATCATATTATATCTTACCATGAAACATAGAATTGAGATGCGATATCGCGTTTTGAGAAGCATTAGAAATCTATTGCTACGATACGTAGACATCTGCAAACGCTATTTCCTTGCTAGGAAGTGTCGCATTTACATTCATTTGAAGTGTAGACGAGGAATACATGACACTTCGCAAATCATATTATATGCTTACCATGAAACATAGAAATGAGTTGCGATATCGCGTTTTAAGAATCATAAGAACTCTATTACTACGATACCTAGACATCTGCAATCGCTCTTTCCTAGCGAGGAAGTGTCGCATTCACATTCGTTTGAAGTGTAGACGAGGAACACATAACACTTCGCAAATCATATTATATCTTACCATGAAACATAGAAATGAGATGCGATATCGCGTTTTAAGAAGCATTAGAACTCTATCGCTACGATACCTAGGCATCTGCAGACGCTATTTCCCAGCAAGGAAGTGTCGCATTTACATTCATTTGAAGTGTAGACGAGGAATACATGACACTTGGCAAATCATATTATATCTTACCATGAAACATAGAAATGAGATGCGATATCGCGTTCTAAGAAGCATTAGAACTCTATCGCTACGATACCTAGACATCTGCAGACGCTATTTCCTAGCAAGGAAGTGTCGCATTTACATTCATTTGAAGTGTAGACGGGGAATACATGACACTTCGCAAATCATATTATATCTTACCATGAAACATAGAAACGAGTTGCGATATCGCGTTTTAAGATTCATAAGAACTCTATTGCTACGATAGGTAGACATTTGCAAACGCTATTTCCTTGCAAGGAAGTGTCGCTTTTACATTCATATGAAGTGTATACGAGGAATACATGACACTTCGCAAATCATATTATATCTTACCATGAAACATAGAAATGAGATGCGATATCGCGTTTTAAGATGCATTAGAACTCTATCGCTACGATACCTAGGCATCTGCAGACGCTATTTCCCAGCAAGGAAGTGTCGCATTTACATTCATTTGAAGTGTAGACGAGGAATACATGACACTCCGCAAATCATATTATATCTTACCATGAAACATGGAAATGAGATGCGATATCGCGTTTTAAGAATCATAAGAACTCTATTGCTACGATAGGTAGACATCTGCAAACGCTCTTTCCTTGCAAGGAAGTGTCGCATTAACATTCATTTGAAGTGTAGACGAGGAATACATAACACTTCGCAAATCATATTATATCTTACCATGAACCATAGAAATCAGATGCGATATCGCGTTTTAAGAATCATAGGAATTCTATTGCTACGATACGTAGACAACTGAAAACGCTATTTAATTGCAAGGAAGAGTCGCATTTACAATCATTTGAATAGTATACGAGGAATGCATAACACTTCGCAATGAATATTATATCTTATCATGAAACATAGATATGAGATGCAATATCTCGTTTTAAGAAGCATTTTACCTCTATTGCTACGATACCTAGACATCTGCAAACGCTATTTCCCAGCTAGGAAGTGTCGCATTTACATTCATTTGAAGTGTAGACGAGGAATACATGACACTTCGCAAATCATATTATATCTTACCATGAAACATAGAAATGAGATGCGATATCGCGTTTTAAGAAGCATTAGAACTCCATTGCTACGATACGTAGCCATCTGCAAACTCAATTTCCTTGCATGGAAGTGTCGCATTTACGTTCATTTGAATCGTAGACGAGGAATGCATAACACTTCGCAATGAATATTATATCTTATCATGAAACAAAAATATGATATGCAATATCTCGTTTTAAGAGGTGTTTGAACTCTATTGCTACGATACCTAGACATCTGCAGACGCTATTTCCTAGCGAGGAAGTGTCGCATTCACATTCATTTGAAGTGTAGACGAGGAATACATAACACTTCGCAAATCATATTATATCTTACCATGAAACATAGAAATGGGATGCGATATCGCGTTTTAAGAATCATAAGAACTCTATTGCTACGATACGTAGACAACCGCAAACGCTATTTCCTTGCAAGGAAATGTCGCATTTGCACTCAGTTGAATCGTAGACGAGGAATGCATAACACTTCGCAATGAATATTATATCTTATCATGAAACATAGATATGAGATGCAATATCTCGTTTCAAGAAGCATTTGAACTCTATTGCTTCGATACGTAGACATCTGCAAACGCTATTTAATTGCAAGGAAGTATCGCATTTACATTCGTTTGAAGTGTAGACGAGGAATACATGACATTTCGCAAATCATATTATATCTTACCATGAAACATAGAAATGAGATGCGATATCGCGTTTTAAGAAGCATTAGAAATCTATTGCTACGATACGTAGACATCTGCAAACGCTATTTCTTTGCAAGGAAGTGTCGCATTTACATTCCTTTGAAGTGTAGACGAGGAATACATAACACTTCGCAAATCATATTATATCTTACCATAAAACCTAGAAATGAGATGCGATATCGCGTTTTAAGAATCATAAGAACTCTATTGCTACGATACGTAGACATCTGCAAACACTATTTCCTAGCGAGGAAGTGTCGCATTCACATTCATTTGATGTGTAGACGAGGAATACATGACACTTCGCAAATCATATTATATCTTACCATGAAACATAGAAATGAGATGCGATATCGCGTTTTGAGAATCATAAGAACTCTATTACTACGATAGGTAGACATTTGCAAACGCTATTACCTTGCAAGGAAGTGTCGCTTTTACATTCATATGAAGTGTAGACGAGGAACACATAACACTTCGCAAATCATATTATATCTTACCATGAAACATAGAAATGGGACGCGATATCGCGTTTTAAGAAGCATTAGAACTCTATCGCTACGATACCTAGGCATCTGCAGACGCTATTTCCCAGCAAGGAAGTGTCGCATTTACGTTCATTTGAATCGTAGACGAGGAATACATGACACTTCGCAGATCATATTATATCTTACCATTAAACATAGAAATGAGATACGATATCGCGTTTTAAGAATCATAAGAACACTATTGCTATGATACGTAGACATCTGCAAGCGCTATTTCCTAGCGAGGAAGTGTAGCATTCACATTCATTTGAAGTGTAGACGAGGAATACATAACACTTCGCAAATCATATTATATTTTACCATGAAACATGGAAATGAGATGCGATATCGCGTTTTAAGAAGCATTAGAACTCTATCGATACGATACCTAGACATCTGCAGACGCTATTTCCTAGCAAGGAAGTGTCACATTTACATTCATTCGAATTGTAGACGAGGAATACATAACACTTCGCAAATCATATTATATATTACCATGAAACATAGAAATGAGATGCGATATCGCGTTTTAAGTATCATAAGAACTCCATTGCTACGATACGTAGACATCTGCAAACGCTATTTCCTTGCAAGGAAGTGTCGCATTTACGTTCATTTGAATCGTAGACGAGGAATACATAACACTTCGCAAATCATATTATATCTTACCATGAAACATAGAAATGAGATGCGATATCGCGTTTTAAGAAGCATTAGAACTCTATCGCTACGATACATAGGCATCTGCAGACGCTATTTCCCAGCAAGGAAGTGTCGCATTTACATTCATTTGAAGTGTAGACGAGGAATACATGACACTCCGCAAATCATATTATATCTTACCATGAAACATGGAAATGAGATGCGATATCGCGTTTTAAGAATCATAAGAACTCTATTGCTACGATAGGTAGACATTTGCAAACGCTATTTCCTTGCAAGGAAGTGTCGCTTTTACATTCATATGAAGTGTAGACGAGGAATACATGACACTTCGCAAATCATATTACATCTTACCATAAACCATAGAAATGAGATGCGATATCGCATTTTAAGTAGCATTAGAACACTATCGCTACGATACCTGGACATCTGCAGACGCTATTTCCTTTCAAGGAAGTGTCGCATTTACATTCATTTGAAGTGTAGACGAGGAGTACATAACACTTCGCAAATCATTTTATATCTTACCATGAAACATAGAAATGAGATGCGATATCGCGTTTTAAGAAGCATTAGAAATCTATTGCTACGATACGTAGACATCTGCAAACGCTATTTCCTTGCTAGGAAGTGTCGCATTTACATTCATTTGAAGTGTAGACGAGGAATACATGACACTTCGCAAATCATATTATATCTTACCATGAAACATAGAAATGAGATGCGATATCGCGTTTTAAGAATCATAAGAACTCTATTGCTACGATAGGTAGACATTTGCAAACCCTATTTCCTTGCAAGGAAGAGTCGCTTTTACATTCATATGAAGTGTAGACGAGGAATACATAACACTTCGCAAATCATATTATATCTTACCATGAAACGTAGAAATGAGATGCGATATCGCGTTTTAAGAAGAGTTAGAACTCCATTGCTACGATACGTAGTCATCTGCAGACGCTATTTCCTTGCAAGGAAGTGTCGCATTTACATTCATTTGAAGTGTAGACGAGAAATACATGACACTTCGCAAATCATATTATATCTTACCATAAACCATAGAAATGAGATGCGATATCGCGTTTTAAGAATCATAAGAACTCTATTACTACGATACCTAGACATCTGCAAACGCTATTTCCTAGCGAGGAAGTGTCGCATTCACATTCATTTGAAGTGTATACGAGGAATACATGACACTTCGCAAATCATATTATATCTTACCATGAAGCATAGAATTGAGATGCGATATCGCGTTTTGAGAAGCATTAGAAATCTATTGCTACGATACGTAGACATCTGCAAACGCTATTTCCTTGCTAGGAAGTGTCGCATTTACATTCATTTGAAGTGTAGACGAGGAATACATGACACCTCGCAAATCATATTATATCTTACCATAAACCATAGAAATGAGATGCTATATCGCGTTTTAAGAATCATAGGAACTCTATTACTACGATACCTAGACACCTGCAAACGCTATTTCCTAGCGAGGAAGTGTCGCATTTACATTCATTTGAAGTGTAGACGAGGAATACATGACACTTCGCAAATCATATTATATCTTACCATGAAACATAGAAATGAGTTGCGATATCGCGTTTTAAGAATCATAAGAACTCTATTACTACGATACCTAGACATCTGCAATCGCTCTTTCCTAGCGAGGAAGTGTCGCATTCACATTCGTTTGAAGTGTAGACGAGGAATACATAACACTTCGCAAATCATATTATATCTTACCATGAAACATAGAAATGAGATGCGATATCGCGTTTTAAGAAGCATTAGAACTCTATCGCTACGATACCTAGGCATCTGCAGACGCTATTTCCCAGCAAGGAAGTGTCGCATTTACATTCATTTGAAGTGTAGACGAGGAATACATGACACTTCGCAAATCATATTATATCTTACCATGAAACATAGAAATGAGATGCGATATCGCGTTTTAAGAAGCATTAGAACTCTATCGCTACGATACCTAGACATCTGCAGACGCTATTTCCTAGCAAGGAAGTGTCGCATTTACATTCATTTGAAGTGTAGACGGGGAATACATGACACTTCGCAAATCATATTATATCTTACCATGAAACATAGAAATGAGTTGCGATATCGCGTTTTAAGATTCATAAGAACTCTATTGCTACGATAGGTAGACATTTGCAAACGCTATTTCCTTGGAAGGAAGTGTCGCTTTTACATTCATATGAAGTGTATACGAGGAATACATGACACTTCGCAAATCATATTATATCTTACCATGAAACATAGAAATGAGATGCGATATCGCGTTTTAAGATGCATTAGAACTCTATCGCTACGATACCTAGGCATCTGCAGACGCTATTTCCCAGCAAGGAAGTGTCGCATTTACATTCATTTGAAGTGTAGACGAGGAATACATGACACTCCGCAAATCATATTATATCTTACCATGAAACATGGAAATGAGATGCGATATCGCGTTTTAAGAATCATAAGAACTCTATTGCTACGATAGGTAGACATTTGCAAACGCTATTTCCTTGCAAGGAAGTGTCGCATTTACATTCATTTGAAGTGTAGACGAGGAGTACATAACACTTCGCAAATCATTTTATATCTTACCATGAAACATAGAAATGAGATGCGATATCGCGGTTTTAAGAATCATAAGAACTCTATTGCTACGATACGTAGACATCTGCAAACGCTCTTTCCTTGCAAGGAAGTGTCGCATTAACATTCATTTGAAGTGTAGACGAGGAATACATAACACTTCGCAAATCATATTATATCTTACCATGAACCATAGAAATCAGATGCGATATCGCGTTTTAAGAATCATAGGAATTCTATTGCTACGATACGTAGACAACTGAAAACGCTATTTAATTGCAAGGAAGTGTCGCATTTACAATCATTTGAATCGTATACGAGGAATGTATAACACTTCGCAATGAATATTATATCTTATCATGAAACATAGATATGAGATGCAATATCTCGTTTTAAGAAGCATTTTACCTCTATTGCTACGATACCTAGACATCAGCAAACGCTATTTCCCAGCTAGGAAGTGTCGCATTTACATTCATTTGAAGTGTAGACGAGGAATACATGACACTTCGCAAATCATATTATATCTTACCATGAAACATAGAAATGAGATGCGATATCGCGTTTTAAGAAGCATTAGAACTCCATTGCTACGATACGTAGCCATCTGCAAACTCAATTTCCTTGCATGGAAGTGTCGCATTTACGTTCATTTGAATCGTAGACGAGGAATGCATAACACTTCGCAATGAATATTATATCTTATCATGAAACAAAAATATGATATGCAATATCTCGTTTTAAGAGGTGTTTGAACTCTATTGCTACGATACCTAGACACCTGCAGACGCTATTTCCTAGCGAGGAAGTGTCGCATTCACATTCATTTGAAGTGTAGACGAGGAATACATAACACTTCGCAAATCATATTATATCTTACCATGAAACATAGAAATGGGATGCGATATCGCGTTTTAAGAATCATAAGAACTCTATTGCTACGATACGTAGACAACCGCAAACGCTATTTCCTTGCAAGGAAATGTCGCATTTACACTCAGTTGAATCGTAGACGAGGAATGCATAACACTTCGCAATGAATATTATATCTTATCATGAAACATAGATATGAGATGCAATATCTCGTTTCAAGAAGCATTTGAACTCTATTGCTTCGATACGTAGACATCTGCAAACGCTATTTAATTGCAAGGAAGTATCGCATTTACATTCGTTTGAAGTGTAGACGAGGAATACATGACATTTCGCAAATCATATTATATCTTACCATGAAACATAGAAATGAGATGCGATATCGCGTTTTAAGAAGCATTAGAAATCTATTGCTACGATACGTAGACATCTGCAAACGCTATTTCTTTGCAAGGAAGTGTCGCATTTACATTCCTTTGAAGTGTAGACAAGGAATACATAACACTTCGCAAATCATATTATATCTTACCATAAAACCTAGAAATGTGATGCGATATCGCGTTTTAAGAATCATAAGAACTCTATTGCTACGATACGTAGACATCTGCAAACGCTATTTCCTAGCGAGGAAGTGTCGCATTCACATTCATTTGAATCGTAGACGAGGAATACATAACACTTCGCAAATCATATTATATCTTACCATGAAACATAGAAATGGGACGCGATATCGCGTTTTAAGTATCATAAGAACTCCATTGCTACGATACGTAGACATCTGCAAACGCTATTTCCTTGCAAGGAAGTGTCGCATTTACGTTCATTTGAATCGTAGACGAGGAATACATGACACTTCGCAGATCATATTATATCTTACCATTAAACATAGAAATGAGATACGATATCGCGTTTTAAGAATCATAAGAACACTATTGCTATGATACGTAGACATCTGCAAGCGCTATTTCCTAGCAAGGAAGTGTCGCATTTACATTCATATGAAGTGTATACGAGGAATACATGACACTTCGCAAATCATATTATATCTTACCATGAAACATAGAAATGAGATGCGATATCGCGTTTTAAGATGCATCAGAACTCTATCGCTACGATACCTAGGCATCTGCAGACGCTATTTCCCAGCAAGGAAGTGTCGCATTTACATTCATTTGAAGTGTAGACGAGGAATACATGACACTCCGCAAATCATATTATATCTTACCATGAAACATGGAAATGAGATGCGATATCGCGTTTTAAGAATCATAAGAACTCTATTGCTACGATAGGTAGACATTTGCAAACGCTATTTCCTTGCAAGGAAGTGTCGCATTTACATTCATTTGAAGTGTAGACGAGGAGTACATAACACTTCGCAAATCATTTTATATCTTACCATGAAACATAGAAATGAGATGCGATATCGCGGTTTTAAGAATCATAAGAACTCTATTGCTACGATACGTAGACATCTGCAAACGCTCTTTCCTTGCAAGGAAGTGTCGCATTAACATTCATTTGAAGTGTAGACGAGGAATACATAACACTTCGCAAATCATATTATATCTTACCATGAACCATAGAAATCAAATGCGATATCGCGTTTTAAGAATCATAGGAATTCTATTGCTACGATACGTAGACAACTGAAAACGCTATTTAATTGCAAGGAAGTGTTGCATTTACAATCATTTGAATCGTATACGAGGAATGCAAAACACTTCGCAATGAATATTATATCTTATCATGAAACATAGATATGAGATGCAATATCTCGTTTTAAGAAGCATTTTAACTCTATTGCTACGATACCTAGACATCTGCAAACGCTATTTCCCAGCTAGGAAGTGTCGCATTTACATTCATTTGAAGTGTAGACGAGGAATACATGACACTTCGCAAATCATATTATATCTTACCATGAAACATAGAAATGAGATGCGATATCGCGTTTTAAGAAGCATTAGAACTCCATTGCTACGATACGTAGCCATCTGCAAACTCAATTTCCTTGCATGGAAGTGTCGCATTTACGTTCATTTGAATCGTAGACGAGGAATGCATAACACTTCGCAATGAATATTATATCTTATCATGAAACAAAAATATGATATGCAATATCTCGTTTTAAGAGGTGTTTGAACTCTATTGCTACGATACCTAGACATCTGCAGACGCTATTTTCTAGCAAGGAAGTGTTGCATTTACATTCATTTGAAGTGTAGACGAGGAATACATGACACTTCGCAAATCATATTATATCTTACCATGAACCATAGAAATGAGATGCGATATCGCGTTTTATGAAGCATTAGAAATCTATTGCTACGATACGTAGACATCTGCAAACGCTATTTCCTAGCGAGGAAGTGTCGCATTCACATTCATTTGAACTGTAGACGAGGAATACATGACACTTCGCAAATCATATTATATCTTACCATGAAACATAGAATTGAGATGCGATATCGCGTTTTGAGAAGCATTAGAAATCTATTGCTACGATACGTAGACATCTGCAAACGCTATTTCCTTGCTAGGAAGTGTCGCATTTACATTCATTTGAAGTGTAGACGAGGAATACATGACACTTCGCAAATCATATTATATCTTACCATGAAACATAGAAATGAGATAGAATATCGCGTTTTAAGAATCATAAGAACACTATTGCTACGATACGTAGACATCTGCAAACGCTATTTCCTTGCTAGGAAGTGTCGCATTTACATTCATTTGAAGTGTAGACGAGGAATACATGACACTTCGCAAATCATATTATATCTTACCATGAAACATAGAAATGAGATAGAATATCGCGTTTTAAGAATCATAAGAACACTATTGCTACGATACGTAGACATCTGCAAACGCTATTTCCTAGCGAGGAAGTGTCGCATTCACACTCATTTGAAGTGTAGACGAGGAATACATAACACTTCGCAAATCATATTATATCTTACCATGAAACATAGAAATGAGTTGCGATATCGCGTTTTAAGAATCATAAGAATTCTATTGCTACGATACGTAGACAACTGCAAACGCTATTTCCTTGCAAGGAAGTGTCGCATTTACAATCATTTGAATCGTATACGAGGAATGCATAACACTTCGCAATGAATATTATATCTTATCATGAAACTTATATATGAGATGCAATATCTCGTTTTAAGAAGCATTTTAACTCTATTGCTACGATACCTAGACATCTGCAAACGCTATTTCCCAGCAAGGAAGTGTCGCATTTACATTCATTTGAAGTGTAGACGAGGAATACATGACACTTCGCAAATCATATTATATCTTACCATGAAACATAGAAATGAGATGCGATATCGCGTTTTAAGAATCATAAGAACACTATTGCTACGATACGTAGACATCTGCAAACGCTATTTCCTTGCAAGGAAGTGTCGCATTTACATTCATTTGAAGTGTAGACGAGGAATACATAACACTTCGCAAATCATATTATATCTTACCATGAAACATAGAAATGAGATGCGATATCGCGTTTTAATAAGCATTAGATCTCTATCGCTACGATACCTAGACATCTGCAGACGCTATTTCCTAGCAAGGAAGTGTCGCATTTACATTCATTTGAAGGGTAGACGGGGAATACATGACACTTCGCAAATCATATTATATCTTACCATGAAACATAGGAATGAGTTGCGATATCGCGTTTTAAGATTCATAAGAACTCTATTGCTACGATAGGTAGACATTTGCAAACGCTATTTCCTTGCAAGGAAGTGTCGCTTTTACATTCATATGAAGTGTATACGAGGAATATATGACACTTCGCAAATCATATTACATCTTACCATAAACCATAGAAATGAGATGCGATATCGCATTTTAAGAAGCATTAGATATCTATTGCTACGATACGTAGACATCTGCAAACGCTATTTCTTTGCAAGGAAGTGTCGCATTTACATTCATATGAAGTGTAGACGAGGAATACATAACACTTCGCAAATCATATTATATCTTACCATGAAACATAGAAATGAGATGCGATATCGCGTTTTAAGAAGCATTAGAACACTATCGCTACGATACCTGGACATCTGCAGACGCTATTTCCTTTCAAGGAAGTGTCGCATTTACACTCATTTGAAGTGTAGACGTGTAGTACATAACACTTCGCAAATCATTTTATATCTTACCATGAAACATAGAAATGAGATGCGATATCGCGGTTTTAAGAATCATAAGAACTCTATTGCTACGATACGTAGACATCTTCAAACGCTCTTTCCTTGCAAGGAAGTGTCGCATTTACATTCATTTGAAGTGTAGACGAGGAATACATAACACTTCGCAAACCATATTATATCTTACCATGAAACATAGAAATGAGATGCGATATCGCGTTTTAAGAAGCGTAAGAACACTATCGCTACGATACCTAGGCATCTGCAGACGCTATTTCCTAGCAAGGAAGTGTCGCATTTACATTCATTTGAAGTGTAGACGAGGAATACATAACACTTCGCAAATCATATTATATCTTACCATGAAACATAGAAATGAGTTGCGATATCGCGATTTAAGAATCATAAGAACTCTATTGCTACGATAGGTAGACATCTGCAAACGCTATTTCCTAGCAAGGAAATGTCGCATTTACATTCATTTGATGTGTAGACGAGGAATACATAACACTTCGCAAATCATATTATATCTTACCATAAACCATAGAAATGAGATGCGATGTCGCGTTTTAAGAAGCATTAGATATCTATTGCTACGATACGTAGACATCTGCAAACACTATTTCTTTGCAAGGAAGTGTCGCATTTACATTCATTTGAAGTGTAGACGAGGAATACATAACACTTCGCAAATCATATTATATCTTACCATGAAACATAGAAATGAGGTGCGATATCGCGTTTTAAGAAGCATTAGAACCCTATTGCTACGATAGGTAGACTTCTGCAAACGCTATTTCCTTGCTAGGAAGTGTCGCATTTACATTCATTTGAAGTGTAGACGAGGAATACATAACACTTCGCAAATCATATTATATCTTACCATGAAACATAGAAATGAGATGCGATATCGCGTTTTAAGAATCATAAGAACTCTATTGCTACAATACGCAGAAATCTGCAAACGCTATTTCCTTGCAAGGAAGTGTCGCATTTACATTCATTTGAAATGTAAACGAGGAATACATAACACTTCGCAAATCATATTATATCTTACCATGAAACATAGGAATGAGATGCGATATCGCGTTTTAAGAAGCATTAGAAGTCTATTGCTACGATACGTGGACATCTGCAAACGCTATTTCCTTGCAAGGAAGTGTCGCATTTACATTCATGTGAAGTGTAGACGAGGAATACATAAGACTTCGCAAATCATATTATATCTTATCATGAAACATAGAATTGAGATCGATATCGCGTTTTAAGAATCATAAGAACTCCTTTGCTACGATACGTAGACATCTGCAAACGCTATTTCCTTGCAAGGAAGTGTCGCATTTACATTCATTTGAATCGCAGACGAGGAATGCATAACACTTCGCAATGAATATTATATCTTATCATGAAACATGGAAATGAGATGCGATATCGCGTTTTAAGAAGCATTAGAACTCTATTGCTACGATACGTAGACATCTGCAAACGCTATTTCCTTGCAAGGAAGTGTCGCATTTACATTCATTTGAATCGTAGACGAGGAATGCATAACACTTCGCAACGAATATTATATCTTATCATGAAACATAGAAATGAGGTGCGATATCGCGTTTTAAGAAGCATTAGAACTCTATCGCTACGATGCCTAGACATCTGCAGACGCTATTTCCTTGCAAGGAAGTGTCGCATTTACATTCATATGAAGTGTAGACGAGGAATACATAACACTTCGCAAATCATATTATATCTTACCATGAAACATAGAAATGAGATGCGATATCGCGTTTTAAGAAGCATTAGAACTCTATCGCTACGATACCTAGGCATCTGCAGACGCTATTTCCCAGCAAGGAAGTGTCGCATTTACATTCATTTGAAGTGTAGACGAGGAATACATGACACTTCGCAAATCATATTATATCTTACCATGAAACATAGAAATGAGATGCGATATCGCGTTTTAAGAAGCATTAGAACTCTATCGCTACGGTACCTAGACATCTGCAGACGCTATTTCCTAGCAAGGAAGTGTCGCATTTACATTCATTTGAAGTGTAGACGGGGAATACATGACACTTCGCAAATCATATTATATCTTACCATGAAACATAGAAATGAGTTGCGATATCGCGTTTTATGATTCATAAGAACTCTATTGCTACGATAGGTAGACATTTGCAAACGCTATTTCCTTGCAAGGAAGTGTCGCTTTTACATTCATATGAAGTGTATACGAGGAATACATGACACTTCGCAAATCATATTATATCTTACCATGAAACATAGAAATGAGATGCGATATCGCGTTTTAAGATGCATCAGAACTCTATCGCTACGATACCTAGGCATCTGCAGACGCTATTTCCCAGCAAGGAAGTGTCGCATTTACATTCATTTGAAGTGTAGACGAGGAATACATGACACTCCGCAAATCATATTATATCTTACCATGAAACATGGAAATGAGATGCGATATCGCGTTTTAAGAATCATAAGAACTCTATTGCTACGATAGGTAGACATTTGCAAACGCTATTTCCTTGCAAGGAAGTGTCGCATTTACATTCATTTGAAGTGTAGACGAGGAGTACATAACACTTCGCAAATCATTTTATATCTTACCATGAAACATAGAAATGAGATGCGATATCGCGGTTTTAAGAATCATAAGAACTCTATTGCTACGATACGTAGACATCTGCAAACGCTCTTTCCTTGCAAGGAAGTGTCGCATTAACATTCATTTGAAGTGTAGACGAGGAATACATAACACTTCGCAAATCATATTATATCTTACCATGAACCATAGAAATCAGATGCGATATCGCGTTTTAAGAATCATAGGAATTCTATTGCTACGATACGTAGACAACTGAAAACGCTATTTAATTGCAAGGAAGTGTTGCATTTACAATCATTTGAATCGTATACGAGGAATGCAAAACACTTCGCAATGAATATTATATCTTATCATGAAACATAGATATGAGATGCAATATCTCGTTTTAAGAAGCATTTTAACTCTATTGCTACGATACCTAGACATCTGCAAACGCTATTCCCCAGCTAGGAAGTGTCGCATTTACATTCATTTGAAGTGTAGACGAGGAATACATGACACTTCGCAAATCATATTATATCTTACCATGAAACATAGAAATGAGATGCGATATCGCGTTTTAAGAAGCATTAGAACTCCATTGCTACGATACGTAGCCATCTGCAAACTCAATTTCCTTGCATGGAAGTGTCGTATTTACATTCATTTGAAGTGTAGACGAGGAATACATGACACTTCGCAAATCATATTATATCTTACCATGAAACATAGAAATGAGATAGAATATCGCGTTTTAAGAATCATAAGAACACTATTGCTACGATACGTAGACATCTGCAAACGCTATTTCCTAGCGAGGAAGTGTCGCATTCACACTCATTTGAAGTGTAGACGAGGAATACATAACACTTCGCAAATCATATTATATCTTACCATGAAACATAGAAATGAGTTGCGATATCGCGTTTTAAGAATCATAAGAATTCTATTGCTACGATACGTAGACAACTGCAAACGCTATTTCCTTGCAAGGAAGTGTCGCATTTACAATCATTTGAATCGTATACGAGGAATGCATAACACTTCGCAATGAATATTATATCTTATCATGAAACTTATATATGAGATGCAATATCTCGTTTTAAGAAGCATTTTAACTCTATTGCTACGATACCTAGACATCTGCAAACGCTATTTCCCAGCAAGGAAGTGTCGCATTTACATTCATTTGAAGTGTAGACGAGGAATACATGACACTTCGCAAATCATATTATATCTTACCATGAAACATAGAAATGAGATGCGATATCGCGTTTTAAGAATCATAAGAACACTATTGCTACGATACGTAGACATCTGCAAACGCTATTTCCTTGCAAGGAAGTGTCGCATTTACATTCATTTGAAGTGTAGACGAGGAATACATAACACTTCGCAAATCATATTATATCTTACCATGAAACATAGAAATGAGATGCGATATCGCGTTTTAATAAGCATTAGATCTCTATCGCTACGATACCTAGACATCTGCAGACGCTATTTCCTAGCAAGGAAGTGTCGCATTTACATTCATTTGAAGGGTAGACGGGGAATACATGACACTTCGCAAATCATATTATATCTTACCATGAAACATAGAAATGAGATGCGATATCGCGTTTTAAGAAGCATTAGAACACTATCGCTACGATACCTGGACATCTGCAGACGCTATTTCCTTTCAAGGAAGTGTCGCATTTACACTCATTTGAAGTGTAGACGTGTAGTACATAACACTTCGCAAATCATTTTATATCTTACCATGAAACATAGAAATGAGATGCGATATCGCGGTTTTAAGAATCATAAGAACTCTATTGCTACGATACGTAGACATCTTCAAACGCTCTTTCCTTGCAAGGAAGTGTCGCATTTACATTCATTTGAAGTGTAGACGAGGAATACATAACACTTCGCAAACCATATTATATCTTACCATAAACCATAGAAATGAGATGCGATGTCGCGTTTTAAGAAGCATTAGATATCTATTGCTACGATACGTAGACATCTGCAAACACTATTTCTTTGCAAGGAAGTGTCGCATTTACATTCATTTGAAGTGTAGACGAGGAATACATAACACTTCGCAAATCATATTATGTCTTACCATGAAACATAGAAATGAGGTGCGATATCGCGTTTTAAGAAGCATTAGAACCCTATTGCTACGATAGGTAGACTTCTGCAAACGCTATTTCCTTGCTAGGAAGTGTCGCATTTACATTCATTTGAAGTGTAGACGAGGAATACATAACACTTCGCAAATCATATTATATCTTACCATGAAACATAGAAATGAGATGCGATATCGCGTTTTAAGAATCATAAGAACTCTATTGCTACAATACGCAGAAATCTGCAAACGCTATTTCCTTGCAAGGAAGTGTCGCATTTACATTCATTTGAAATGTAAACTAGGAATACATAACACTTCGCAAATCATATTATATCTTACCATGAAACATAGGAATGAGATGCGATATCGCGTTTTAAGAAGCATTAGAAGTCTATTGCTACGATACGTGGACATCTGCAAACGCTATTTCCTTGCAAGGAAGTGTCGCATTTACATTCATGTGAAGTGTAGACGAGGAATACATAAGACTTCGCAAATCATATTATATCTTATCATGAAACATAGAATTGAGATCGATATCGCGTTTTAAGAATCATAAGAACTCCTTTGCTACGATACGTAGACATCTGCAAACGCTATTTCCTTGCAAGGAAGTGTCGCATTTACATTCATTTGAATCGCAGACGAGGAATGCATAACACTTCGCAATGAATATTATATCTTATCATGAAACATGGAAATGAGATGCGATATCGCGTTTTAAGAAGCATTAGAAACCTATTGCTACGATACGTAGACATCTGCAAACGCTATTTCCTTGCAAGGAAGTGTCGCATTTACATTCATTTGAAGTGTAGACGGGGAATACATGACACTTCGCAAATCATATTATATCTTACCATGAAACATAGAAATGAGTTGCGATATCGCGTTTTAAGATTCATAAGAACTCTATTGCTACGATAGGTAGACATTTGCAAACGCTATTTCCTTGCAAGGAAGTGTCGCTTTTACATTCATATGAAGTGTATACGAGGAATACATGACACTTCGCAAATCATATTATATTTTACCATGAAACATAGAAATGAGATGCGATATCGCGTTTTAAGATGCATCAGAACTCTATCGCTACGATACCTAGGCATCTGCAGACGCTATTTCCCAGCAAGGAAGTGTCGCATTTACATTCATTTGTAGTGTAGACGAGGAATACATGACACTCCGCAAATCATATTATATCTTACCATGAAACATGGAAATGAGATGCTATATCGCGTTTTAAGAATCATAAGAACTCTATTGCTACGATAGGTAGACATTTGCAAACGCTATTTCCTTGCAAGGAAGTGTCGCATTTACATTCATTTGAAGTGTAGACGAGGAGTACATAACACTTCGCAAATCATTTTATATCTTACCATGAAACATAGAAATGAGATGCGATATCGCGGTTTTAAGAATCATAAGAACTCTATTGCTACGATACGTAGACATCTGCAAACGCTCTTTCCTTGCAAGGAAGTGTCGCATTAACATTCATTTGAAGTGTAGACGAGGAATACATAACACTTCGCAAATCATATTATATCTTACCATGAACCATAGAAATCAGATGCGATATCGCGTTTTAAGAATCATAGGAATTCTATTGCTACGATACGTAGACAACTGAAAACGCTATTTAATTGCAAGGAAGTGTTGCATTTACAATCATTTGAATCGTATACGAGGAATGCAAAACACTTCGCAATGAATATTATATCTTATCATGAAACATAGATATGAGATGCAATATCTCGTTTTAAGAAGCATTTTAACTCTATTGCTACGATACCTAGACATCTGCAAACGCTATTTCCCAGCTAGGAAGTGTCGCATTTACATTCATTTGAAGTGTAGACGAGGAATACATGACACTTCGCAAATCATATTATATCTTACCATGAAACATAGAATTGAGATGCGATATCGCGTTTTGAGAAGCATTAGAAATCTATTGCTACGATACGTAGACATCTGCAAACGCTATTTCCTTGCTAGGAAGTGTCGCATTTACATTCATTTGAAGTGTAGACGAGGAATACATGACACTTCGCAAATCATATTATATCTTACCATGAAACATAGAAATGAGATAGAATATCGCGTTTTAAGAATCATAAGAACACTATTGCTACGATACGTAGACATCTGCAAACGCTATTTCCTAGCGAGGAAGTGTCGCATTCACACTCATTTGAAGTGTAGACGAGGAATACATAACACTTCGCAAATCATATTATATCTTACCATGAAACATAGAAATGAGTTGCGATATCGCGTTTTAAGAATCATAAGAATTCTATTGCTACGATACGTAAACAACTGCAAACGCTATTTCCTTGCAAGGAAGTGTCGCATTTACAATCATTTGAATCGTATACGAGGAATGCATAACACTTCGCAATGAATATTATATCTTATCATGAAACTTATATATGAGATGCAATATCTCGTTTTAAGAAGCATTTTAACTCTATTGCTACGATACCTAGACATCTGCAAACGCTATTTCCCAGCAAGGAAGTGTCGCATTTACATTCATTTGAAGTGTAGACGAGGAATACATGACACTTCGCAAATCATATTATATCTTACCATGAAACATAGAAATGAGATGCGATATCGCGTTTTAAGAATCATAAGAACACTATTGCTACGATACGTAGACATCTGCAAACGCTATTTCCTTGCAAGGAAGTGTCGCATTTACATTCATTTGAAGTGTAGACGAGGAATACATAACACTTCGCAAATCATATTATATCTTACCATGAAACATAGAAATGAGATGCGATATCGCGTTTTAATAAGCATTAGATCTCTATCGCTACGATACCTAGACATCTGCAGACGCTATTTCCTAGCAAGGAAGTGTCGCATTTACATTCATTTGAAGGGTAGACGGGGAATACATGACACTTCGCAAATCATATTATATCTTACCATGAAACATAGAAATGAGTTGCGATATCGCGTTTTAAGATTCATAAGAACTCTATTGCTACGATAGGTAGACATTTGCAAACGCTATTTCCTTGCAAGGAAGTGTCGCTTTTACATTCATATGAAGTGTATACGAGGAATATATGACACTTCGCAAATCATATTACATCTTACCATAAACCATAGAAATGAGATGCGATGTCGCGTTTTAAGAAGCATTAGATATCTATTGCTACGATACGTAGACATCTGCAAACACTATTTCTTTGCAAGGAAGTGTCGCATTTACATTCATTTGAAGTGTAGACGAGGAATACATAACACTTCGCAAATCATATTATATCTTACCATGAAACATAGAAATGAGGTGCGATATCGCGTTTTAAGAAGCATTAGAACCCTATTGCTACGATAGGTAGACTTCTGCAAACGCTATTTCCTTGCTAGGAAGTGTCGCATTTACATTCATTTGAAGTGTAGACGAGGAATACATAACACTTCGCAAATCATATTATATCTTACCATGAAACATAGAAATGAGATGCGATATCGCGTTTTAAGAATCATAAGAACTCTATTGCTACAATACGCAGAAATCTGCAAACGCTATTTCCTTGCAAGGAAGTGTCGCATTTACATTCATTTGAAATGTAAACGAGGAATACATAACACATCGCAAATCATATTATATCTTACCATGAAACATAGGAATGAGATGCGATATCGCGTTTTAAGAAGCATTAGAAGTCTATTGCTACGATACGTGGACATCTGCAAACGCTATTTCCTTGCAAGGAAGTGTCGCATTTACATTCATGTGAAGTGTAGACGAGGAATACATAAGACTTCGCAAATCATATTATATCTTATCATGAAACATAGAATTGAGATCGATATCGCGTTTTAAGAATCATAAGAACTCCTTTGCTACGATACGTAGACATCTGCAAACGCTATTTCCTTGCAAGGAAGTGTCGCATTTACATTCATTTGAATCGCAGACGAGGAATGCATAACACTTCGCAATGAATATTATATCTTATCATGAAACATGGAAATGAGATGCGATATCGCGTTTTAAGAAGCATTAGAACTCTATTGCTACGATACGTAGACATCTGCAAACGCTATTTCCTTGCAAGGAAGTGTCGCATTTACATTCATTTGAATCGTAGACGAGGAATGCATAACACTTCGCAACGAATATTATATCTTATCATGAAACATAGAAATGAGGTGCGATATCGCGTTTTAAGAAGCATTAGAACTCTATCGCTACGATGCCTAGACATCTGCAGACGCTATTTCCTTGCAAGGAAGTGTCGCATTTACATTCATATGAAGTGTAGACGAGGAATACATAACACTTCGCAAATCATATTATATCTTACCATGAAACATAGAAATGAGATGCGATATCGCGTTTTAAGAAGCATTAGAACCATATTGCTACGATAGGTAGACATCTGCAAACGCCATTTCCTAGCAAGGAAATGTCGCATTTACATTCATTTGAAGTGTAGACGAGGAATACATAACACTTCGCAAATCATATTATATCTTACCAAGAAACATGGAAATGGGGTGCGATATCGCGTTTTAAGAAGCATTAGAACTCTATCGCTACGATACCTAGGCATCTGCAGACGCTATTTCCTAGCAAGGAAGTGTCGCATTTACATTCATTTGAAGTGTAGACGAGGAATATATAACACTTCGCAAATCATATTATATCTTACCATGAAACATAGAAATGAGATACGATATCGCGTTGTAAGAATCATAAGAACACTATTGCTACGATACGTAGATATCTGCAAACGCTATTTCCTACCAAGGAAGTGTCGCATTTACATTCATCTGAAGTGTAGACGAGGAATACATAACACATCGCAAATCATATTATATCTTACCATGAAACATAGAATTGAGATGCGATATCGCGTTTTAAGAAGCATTAGAACACTATTGCTACGATAGGTAGACATCTGCAAACGCTATTTCCTAGCAAGGAAATGTCGCATTTACATTCATTTGAAGTGTAGACGAGGAATACATAACACTTCGCAAATCATATTATATCTTACCAAGAAACATGGAAATGAGGTGCGATATCGCGTTTTAAGAAGCATTAGAACTCTATCGCTACGATACCTAGACATCTGCAGACGCTATTTCCTAGCAAGGAAGTGTCGCATTTACATTCATTTGAAGTGTAGACGAGGAATACATAACACTTCGCAAATCATATTATATCTTACCATGAAACATAGAAATGAGATACGATATCGCGTTGTAAGAATCATAAGAACACTATTGCTACGATACGCAGATATCTGCAAACGCTATTTCCTACCAAGGAAGTGTCGCATTTACATTCATCTGAAGTGTAGACGAGGAATACATAACACATCGCAAATCATATTATATCTTACCATGAAACATAGAAATGAGATGCGATATCGCGTTTTAAGAAGCATTTTAACTCTATTGCTACGATACCTAGACATCTGCAAACGCTATTTCCCAGCTAGGAAGTGTCGCATTTACATTCATTTGAAGTGTAGACGAGGAATACATAACACTTCGCAAATCATATTATATCTTACCATGAAACATAGAAATGAGTTGCGATATCGCGTTTTAAGAAGCATTAGAACTCTATCGCTACGATACCTAGGCATCTGCAGACGCTATTTCCCAGCAAGGAAGTGTCGCACTTACATTCATTTGAAGTGTAGACGAGGAATACATGACACTTCGCAAATCATATTATATCTTACCATGAAACATGGAAATGGGATGCGATATCGCGATTTAAGTATCATAAGAACTCCATTGCTACGATACGTAGACATCTGCAAACGCTATTTCCTTGCAAGGAAGTGTCGCATTTACGTTCATTTGAATCGTAGACGAGGAATACATAACACTTCGCAAATCATATTATATCTTACCATAAACCATAGAAATGAGATGCGATATCGCGTTTTAAGAAGCATTAGATATCTATTGCTACGATACGTAGACATCTGCAAACGCTATATCTTTGCAAGGAAGTGTCGCATTTACATTCATTTGAAGTGTAGACGAGGAATACATAACACTTCGCAAATCATATTATATCTTACCATGAAACATAGAAATGAGATGCGATATCGCGTTTTAAGAAGCATTAGAACACTATCGCTACGATACCTAGGCATCTGCAGACGCTATTTCCTAGCAAGGAAGTGTCGCATTTACATTCATTTGAAGTGTAGACTAGGAATACATAACACTTCGCAAATCATATTATATCTTACCATGAAACATAGAAATGAGTTGCGATATCGCGATTTAAGAATCATAAGAACTCTATTGCTACGATAGGTAGACATCTGCAAACGCTATTTCCTAGCAAGGAAATGTCGCATTTACATTCATTTGATGTGTAGACGAGGAATACATAACACTTCGCAAATCATATTATATCTTACGATAAACCATGGGAATGAGATGCGATATCGCGTTTTAAGAAGCATTAGATATCTATTGCTACGATACGTAGACATCTGCAAACACTATTTCTTTGCAAGGAAGTGTCGCATTTACATTCATTTGAAGTGTAGACGAGGAATACATAACACTTCGCAAATCATATTATATCTTACCATGAAACATAGAAATGAGATGCTATATCGCGTTTTAAGAATCATAAGAACTCTATTGCTACGATACGTAGACATCTGCAAACGCTATTTCTTTGCAAGGAAGTGTCGCATTTACATTCATTTGAAGTGTAGACGTGGAATACACACACTTCGCAAATCATATTATATATTACCATGAAACATAGAAGTGAGATGCGATATCGCGTTTTGAGAATCATAAGAACTCTATTGCTACGATATGTAGACATCTGCAAACGCTATTTCCTTGCAAGGATGTGTCGCATTTACATTCATTTGAAGTGTAGACGAGGAATATATAACACTTCGCAAATCATATTATATCTTACCATGAAACATAGAAATGAGATGCGATATCGCGTTTTAAGAAGCATTAGAAATCTATTGCTACGATACGTAGACATCTGCAAACGCTATTTCCTTGCTAGGAAGTGTCGCATTTACATTCATTTGAAGTGTAGACGAGGAATACATAACCCTTCGCAAATCATATTATATCTTACCATGAAACATAGAAATGAGATGCGATATCGCGTTTTAAGAATCATAAGAACTCTATTGCTACGATACGTAGACATCTGCAAACGCTATTTCCTTGCAAGGAAGTGTCGCATTTACGTTCATTTGAAGTGTAGACGAGGAATACATAACACTTCGCAAATCATATTATATCTTACCATGAAATATAGAAATGAGATGCGATATCGCGTTTTAAGAAGCATTTGAAATCTATTGCTACGATACGTAGACATCTGCAAACGCTATTTCTTTGCAAGGAAGTGTCGCATTTACATTCATTTGAAGTGTAGACGTGGAATACACACACTTCGCAAATCATATTATATCTTACCATGAAACATAGAAATGAGATGCGATATCGCGTTTAAAGAATCATAAGAACTCTATTGCTACGATTCGTAGACATCTGCAAACGCTATTTCCTTGCTAGGAAGTGTCGCATTTACATTCATTTGAAGTGTAGACGAGGAATACATAACACTTCGCAAATCATATTATATCTTACCATGAAACATAGAAATGAGGTGCGATATCGCGTTTTAAGAATCATAAGAACTCTATTGCTACAATACGCAGAAATCTGCAAACGCTATTTCCTTGCAAGGAAATGTCGCATTTACATTCATTTGAAATGTAAACGAGGAATACATAACACTTCGCAAATCATATTATATCTTACCATGAAACATAGGAATGAGATGCGATATCGCGTTTTAAGAAGCATTAGAAGTCTATTGCTACGATACGTGGACATCTGCAAACGCTATTTCCTTGCAAGGAAGTGTCGCATTTACATTCATGTGAAGTGTAGACGAGGAATACATAAGACTTCGCAAATCATATTATATCTTATCATGAAACATAGAATTGAGATCGATATCGCGTGTTAAGAATCATAAGAACTCCTTTGCTACGATACGTAGACATCTGCAAACGCTATTTCCTTGCAAGGAAGTGTCGCATTTACATTCATTTGAAGTTTAGACGAGGAATACATAGCACTTCGCAAATCATATTATATCTTACCATGAAACATAGAAATGAGATGCGATATCGCGTTTTAAAAAGCATTAGAAATCTATTGCTACGATACGTAGACATCTTCAAACGCTATTTCCTTGCTAGGAAGTGTTGCATTTACATTCATTTGAAGTGTAGACGAAAAATACATAACACTTCGCAAATCATATTATATCTTACCATGAAACATAGAAATGAGATGCGATATCGCGTTTTGAGAATCATAAGAACTCTATTGCTACGATATGTAGACATCTGCAAACGCTATTTCCTAGCGAGGAAGTGTCGCATTCACATTCATTTGAAGTGTAGACGAGGAATACATAATACTTCGCAAATTATATTATATCTTACCATGAAACATAGAAATGTGATGCTATATCGCGTTTTAAGAATCATAAGAAATCTATTGCTACGATACGTAGACATCTGCAAACGCTATTTCCTTGCAATTAAGTGTCGCATTTACATTCATTTGAATCGTAGACGAGGAATGCATAACACTTCGCAATGAATATTATATCTTATCATGAAACATAGATATGAGATGCAATATCTCGTTTTAAGAAGCATTAGAACTCTATTGCTACTATAGGTGGACATCTGCAAACGCTATTTCCTTGCAAGGAAGTGTCGCATTTACATTCATTTGAAGTGTAGACGAGGAATACATAACACTTCGCAAATCATATTATATCTTGCCATGAAACATAGAAATGAGATGCGATATCGCGTTTTAAGAAGCATTAGAAATCTATTGCTACGATACGTAGACATCTGCAAACGCTATTTCCTTGCTAGGAAGTGTCGCATTTACATTCATTTGAAGTGTAGACGAGGAATACATAACACTTCGCAAATCATATTATATCTTACCATGAAACATAGAAATGAGATGCGATATCGCGTTTTAAGAATCATAAGAACTCTATTGCTACGATACGTAGACATCTGCAAACGCTATTTCCTTGCAAGGAAGTGTCGCATTTACGTTCATTTGAAGTGTAGACGAGGAATACATAACACTTCGCAAATCATATTATATCTTACCATGAAATATAGAAATGAGATGCGATATCGCGTTTTAAGAAGCATTTGAAATCTATTGCTACGATACGTAGACATCTGCAAACGCTATTTCTTTGCAAGGAAGTGTCGCATTTACATTCATTTGAAGTGTAGACGTGGAATACACACACTTCGCAAATTATATTATATCTTACCATGAAACATAGAAATGAGATGCGATATCGCGTTTAAAGAATCATAAGAACTCTATTGCTACGATTCGTAGACATCTGCAAACGCTATTTCCTTGCTAGGAAGTGTCGCATTTACATTCATTTGAAGTGTAGACGAGGAATACATAACACTTCGCAAATCATATTATATCTTACCATGAAACATAGAAATGAGGTGCGATATCGCGTTTTAAGAATCATAAGAACTCTATTGCTACAATACGCAGAAATCTGCAAACGCTATTTCCTTGCAAGGAAATGTCGCATTTACATTCATTTGAAATGTAAACGAGGAATACATAACACTTCGCAAATCATATTATATCTTACCATGAAACATAGGAATGAGATGCGATATCGCGTTTTAAGAAGCATTAGAAGTCTATTGCTACGATACGTGGACATCTGCAAACGCTATTTCCTTGCAAGGAAGTGTCGCATTTACATTCATGTGAAGTGTAGACGAGGAATACATAAGACTTCGCAAATCATATTATATCTTATCATGAAACATAGAATTGAGATCGATATCGCGTGTTAAGAATCATAAGAACTCCTTTGCTACGATACGTAGACATCTGCAAACGCTATTTCCTTGCAAGGAAGTGTCGCATTTACATTCATTTGAAGTTTAGACGAGGAATACATAGCACTTCGCAAATCATATTATATCTTACCATGAAACATAGAAATGAGATGCGATATCGCGTTTTAAAAAGCATTAGAAATCTATTGCTACGATACGTAGACATCTTCAAACGCTATTTCCTTGCTAGGAAGTGTTGCATTTACATTCATTTGAAGTGTAGACGAAAAATACATAACACTTCGCAAATCATATTATATCTTACCATGAAACATAGAAATGAGATGCGATATCGCGTTTTGAGAATCATAAGAACTCTATTGCTACGATATGTAGACATCTGCAAACGCTATTTCCTAGCGAGGAAGTGTCGCATTCACATTCATTTGAAGTGTAGACGAGGAATACATAATACTTCGCAAATTATATTATATCTTACCATGAAACATAGAAATGTGATGCTATATCGCGTTTTAAGAATCATAAGAAATCTATTGCTACGATACGTAGACATCTGCAAACGCTATTTCCTTGCAATTAAGTGTCGCATTTACATTCATTTGAATCGTAGACGAGGAATGCATAACACTTCGCAATGAATATTATATCTTATCATGAAACATAGATATGAGATGCAATATCTCGTTTTAAGAAGCATTAGAACTCTATTGCTACTATAGGTGGACATCTGCAAACGCTATTTCCTTGCAAGGAAGTGTCGCATTTACATTCATTTGAAGTGTAGACGAGGAATACATAACACTTCGCAAATCATATTATATCTTGCCATGAAACATAGAAATGAGATGCGATATCGCGTTTTAAGAATCATAAGAACTCTAATGCTACGATACGTACCCATCTGCTAACGCTATTTCCTTGCAAGGTAGTGTCGCATTTACATTCATTTGAATCGTAGACGAGGAATGCATAACACTTCGCAATGAATATTATATCTTATCATTAAACATAGATATGAGATGCAATATATCGTTTTAAGAAGCATTTGAAATCTATTGCTACTATAGGTAGACATCTGCAAACGCTATTTCCTTGCAAGGAAGTGTCGCATTTACATTCATTTGAAGTGTAGACGAGGAATACATAACACTTCGCAAATCATATTATATCTTGCCATGAAACATCGAAATGAGATGCGATATCGCGTTTTAAGAATCATAAGAACTCTAATGCTACGATACGTACCCATCTGCTAACGCTATTTCCTTGCAAGGTAGTGTCGCATTTACATTCATTTGAATCGTAGACGAGGAATGCATAACACTTCGCAATGAATATTATATCTTATCATTAAACATAGATATGAGATGCAATATATCGTTTTAAGAAGCATTTGAAATCTATTGCTACGATACCTAGACATCTGCAGACGCTATTTCCTAGCAAGGAAGTGCCGCATTTACATTCATATGAAGTGTAGACGAGGAATACATAACACTTCGCAAATCATATTATATCTTACCACGAAACATAGAAATGAGATGCGATATCGCGTTTTAAGAAGCATTAGAACCCTATTGCTGCGATACCTGGAAATCTGCAAGCGCTATTTCCTTGCAAGGAAGTGACGCATTTACATTCATTTGAATCGTAGACGAGGAATGCATAACACTTCGCAATTAATATTATATCTCATCATGGAACATAGAATTGAGATGCGATATCGCGTTTTAAGAATCATAAGAACTCCATTGCTACGATACGTACACATCTGCAAACGCTATTTCCTTGCAAGGAAGCGTCGCATTTACATTCATTTGAAGAGTAGGCGAGGAATACATAACACTCCTCAAATTATACAATATCTTTCCATGAAACATAGAAATGAGATGCGATATCGCGTTATAATAAGCATTAGAACTCTACTGCTACGATAGGTAGACATCTGCAAACGCTATTTCCTTGCAAGAAAGTGTCGCATTTACATTCATTTGAAGTGTAGACGAGGAATACGTTACACTTCGCAAATCATATTATATCTTACCATGAAACATAGAAATGAGATGCGATTTCGCGTTTTAAGAATCATAAGAACTCTATCGCTACGATACCTAGACATCTGCAGACGCTATTTCCTTGCAAGGATGTGTCGCATTTACATTCATTTGAAGTGTAGACGAGGAATACATAACACTTCGCAAATCATATTATATCTTACCATGAAACATAGAATTGAGACCGATATCGCGTTTTAAGAATCATAAGAACTCCTTTCCTACGGTACGTAGACATCTGCAAACGCTATTTCCTTGCAAGGAAGTGTCGCATATACATAAATTTGAAGTGTGGACGAGGAATACATAACACTTCGCAAATCATATTATATCTTACCATGAAGCATAGAAATGAGATGCGATATCGCGTTTTAAGAAGCATTAGAACTCTATTGCTACTATAGGTAGACATCTGCAAACGCAATTTCCTTGCAAGGAAGTGTCGCATTTACATTCATTTGAAGTGTAGACGAGTAATACATAACACTTCGCAAATCATATTATATCTTACCATGAAACATAGAAATGAAGCATTAGAACTCTATTGCTACGATACGTAGACATCCGCAAACGCTATTTCCTAGCGAGGAAGTGTCGCACTTACATTAATTTGAAGCGTAGACGAGGAATACATGACACTTCGCAAATCATATTATATCCTACCATGAAACATAGAAATGAGATGCGATATCGCGTTTTAAGAAGCATTAGAACTCTATTGCTACGATACGTAGACATCTGCAAACGCTATTTACTTGCAAGAAAGTGTCGCATTTACATTCATTTGAATCGTATACGAGGAATGCATAACACTTCGCAATGAATATTATATCTTATCATGAAACATAGATATGAGATGCTATATCTCGTTTTAAGAAGCATTAGAACTCTATCGCTACGATACCTAGACATGTGCAGACGCTATTTCCTAGCAAGGAAGTGTCGCATTTACATTCATTTGAAGTGTAGACGAGGAATACATAACACTTCGCAAATCATATTATATCTTACCATGAAACATAGAAATGAGATAAGATATTGTGTTTTGAGAAGCATTAGAACCCTAACGCCACGATACCTAGACATCTGCAGACGCTATTTCTTTTCAAGGAAGTGTCGCATTTACATTCATTTGAATTGTAGACGAGGAGTACATAACACTTCGCAAATCATATTATATCTTACCATGAAACATAGAAATGAGATGCGACATCGCGTTTTAAGAATCATAAGAACGCTATCGCTACGATACCTAGATATCTGCAGACGCTATTTCCTAGCAAGGAAGTGTCGCATTTACATTCATTTGAAGTGTAGACGAGGAATACATAACACTTCGCAAATCATATTATATCTTACCACGAAACATAGAAATGAGATGCGATATCGCGTTTTAAGAAGCATTAGAACCCTATTGCTGCGATACCTGGAAATCTGCAAGCGCTATTTCCTTGCAAGGAAGTGACGCATTTACATTCATTTGAATCGTAGACGAGGAATGCATAACACTTCGCAATTAATATTATATCTCATCATGGAACATAGAATTGAGATGCGATATCGCGTTTTAAGAATCATAAGAACTCCATTGCTACGATACGTAGACATCTGCAAACGCTATTTCCTTGCAAGGAAGGGTCGCATTTACATTCACTTGAAGTGTAGGCGAGGAATACATAACACTCCTCAAATTATATAATATCTTTCCATGAAACATAGAAATGAGATGCGATATCGCGTTTTAAGAATCATAAGAACTCTATTGCTACGATTCGTAGACATCTGCAAACGCTATTTCCTTGCAAGGAAGTGTCGCATTTACATTCATTGGAAGTGTAGACGAGGAATACATAACACTTCGCAAATCATATTATAGCTTACCATGAAACATAGAAATGAAATGCGATATCGCGTTATAATAAGCATTAGAGCTCTACTGCTACGATACGTAGACATCTGCAAACGCTATTTCCTTGCAAGGAAGTGTCGCATTTACATTCATTTGAAGTGTAGACGAGGAATACATAACACTTCGCAAATCATATTATATCTTACCATGAAACATAGAAATGAGATAAGATATTGTGTTTTGAGAAGCATTAGAACTCTACTGCTACGATAGGTAGACATCTGCAGATGCTATTTCCATTCAAGGAAGTGTCGCATTTACATTCATTTGAAGTGTAGACGAGGAGTACATAACACATCGCAAATCATATTATATCTTACCATGAAACATGGAAATGAGATGCGATATCGCGTTTTAAGAAGCATTAGTACACTATTGCTACGATACGTAGACATCTGCGAACGCTATTTCCTTGCTAGGAAGTGTCGCATTTACATTCATTTGAAGTGTAGACGAGGAATACATCACACTTCGCAAATCATATTATATCTTACCATGAAACATAGAAATGAGATGCGATATTGTGCTTTGTAAAGCATTAGAACCCTATCGCTACGATACCTAGACATCTGCAGATGCTATTTCCATTCAAGGAAGTGTCGCATTTACATTCATTTGAAGTGTAGACGAGGAGTACATAACACTTCGCAAATCATATTATATCTTACCATGAGACATAGAAATGAGATGCGATATCGCGTTTTAAGAATCATAAGAACTCTATTGCTACGATTCGTAGACATCTGCAAACGCTATTTCTTTGCAAGGAAGTGTCGCATTTACATTCATTTGAAGTGTAGACGAGGAATACATAACACTTCACAAATCATATTATATCTTACCATGAAATATAGAAATGAGGTGCGATATCGCGTTTTAAGAAGCATTAGAACTCTATCGCTACGATACCTAGACATGTGCAGACGCTATTTCCTAGCAAGGAAGTGTCGCATTTACATTCATTTGAAGTGTAGACGAGGAATACATAACACTTCGCAAATCATATTATATCTTACCATGAAACATAGAAATGAGATAAGATATTGTGTTTTGAGAAGCATTAGAACCCTAACGCCACGATACCTAGACATCTGCAGACGCTATTTCCTTTCAAGGAAGTGTCGCATTTACATTCATTTGAAGTGTAGACGAGGAGTACATAACACTTCGCAAATCATATTATATCTTACCATGAAACATAGAAATGAGATGCGACATCGCGTTTTAAGAATCATAAGAAATCTATTGCTACGATACGTAGACATCTGCAAACGCTATTTCTTTGCAAGGAAGTGTCGCATTTACATTCATTTGAAGTGTAGACGAGGAATACATAACACTTCGCAAATCATATTATATCTTACCATGAAACATAGAAATGAGGTGCGATATCGCGTTTTAAGAAGCATTAGAACTCTATCGCTACGATACCTAGATATCTGCAGACGCTATTTCCTAGCAAGGAAGTGTCGCATTTACATTCATTTGAAGTGTAGACGAGGAATACATAACACTTCGCAAATCATATTATACCTTACCACGAAACATAGAAATGAGATGCGATATCGCGTTTTAAGAAGCATTAGAACCCTATTGCTGCGATACCTGGAAATCTGCAAGCGCTATTTCCTTGCAAGGAAGTGACGCATTTACATTCATTTGAATCGTAGACGAGGAATGCATAACACTTCGCAATTAATATTATATCTCATCATGGAACATAGAATTGAGATGCGATATCGCGTTTTAAGAATCATAAGAACTCCATTGCTACGATACGTAGACATCTGCAAACGCTATTTCCTTGCAAGGAAGTGTCGCATTTACATTCATTGGAAGTGTAGACGAGGAATACATAACACTTCGCAAATCATATTATAGCTTACCATGAAACATAGAAATGAAATGCGATATCGCGTTATAATAAGCATTAGAGCTCTACTGCTACGATAGGTAGACATCTGCAAACGCTATTTCCTTGCAAGGAAGTGTCGCATTTACATTCATTTGAAGTGTAGACGAGGAATACATCACACTTCGCAAATCATATTATATCTTACCATGAAACATAGAAATGAGATGCGATATCGCGTTTTAAGAATCATAAGAACTCCTTTCCTACGATACGTAGACATCTGCAAACGCTATTTCCTTGCAAGGAAGTGTCGCATTTACATTCATTTGAAGTGTGGACGAAGAATACATAACACTTCGCAAATCATATTATATCTTACCATGAAGCATAGAAATGAGATGCGATATCGCGTTCTAAGAAGCATAAGAACTCTATTGCTACTATAGGTAGACATCTGCGAACGCTCTTTCCTTGCAAGGAAGTGTCGCATTTACATTCATTTGGAGTGTAGACGAGGAATACATAACACTTCGCAAATCATATTATATCTTACCTTGAAACATAGAAATGAAGCATTAGAACTCTATTGCTACGATACGTAGACATCTGCAAACGCTATTTCCTAGCGAGGAAGTGTCGCATTTACATTCATTTGAAGCGTAGGCGAGGAATACATAACACTTCGCAAATCATATTATATCTTACCATGAAACATAGAAATGAGATGCTATATCGCGTTTTAGGAATCATAAGAACTCTAATGCTACGATACGTAGCCATCTGCAAACGATATTTCCTTGCAAGGTAGTGTCGCATTTACATTCATTTGAATCGTAGACGAGGAATGCATAACACTTCGCAATGAATATTATATCTTATCATTAAACATAGATATGAGATGCAATACATCGTTTTAAGAAGCATTTGAACTCTATTGCTACGATACCTAGACATCTGCAGACGATATTTCCTAGCAATGAAGTGTCGCATTTACATTCATTTGAAGTGTAGACGAGGAATACATGACACTTCGCAAATCATATTATATCTTACCATGAAACATAGAAATGAGATGCGATATCGCGTTTTAAGAAGCATCAGAATTCTATTGCTACGATACGTAGACATCTGCAGATGCTATTTCCATTCAAGGAAGTGTCGCATTTACATTCATTTGAAGTGTAGACGAGGAGTACATAACACTTCGCAAATCATATTATATCTTATCATGAAACATAGAAATGAGATGCGATATCGCGTTTTAAGAATCATAAGAACTCTATTGCTACGATACATAGACATCTGCAAACGCTATTTCCTTGCAAGGAAGTGTCGCATTTACATTCATTTGAATCGTAGACGCGGAAGGCATAACACTTCGCAATGAATATTATATCTTATCATGAAACATAGATATGAGATGCTATATCTCGTTTTAAGAATCATTTGAACTCTATTGCTACGATACCTAGACATCTGCAGACGCTATTTCCTAGCTAGGAAGTGTCGCATTTACATTCATTTGAAGTATAGACGAGGAATACGTGACACTTCGCAAATCATATTATATCTTACCATGAAACATAGAAATGAGATGCGATATCGCGTTTTAAGAAGCATCAGAATTCTATTGCTACGATACGTAGACATCTGCAGATGCTATTTCCATTCAAGGAAGTGTCGCATTTACATTCATTTGAAGTGTAGACGAGGAGTACATAACACTTCGCAAATCATATTATATCTTACCATGAAACATGGAAATGAGATGCGATATCGCGTTTTAAGAAGCATTAGAACACTATTGCTACGATACGTAGACATCTGCAATCGCTATTTCCTTGCTAGGAAGTGTCGCATTTACATTCATTTGAAGTTTATACGAAGAATACATAACACTTCGCAAATCATATTATATCTTACCATGAAGCATAGAAATGAGATGCGATATCGCGTTTTAAGAAGCATAAGAACTCTATTGCTACTATAGGTAGACATCTGCAAACGCTCTTTCCTTGCAAGGAAGTGTCGCATTTACATTCATTTGAAGTGTAGACGAGGAATACATAACACTTCGCAAATCATATTATATCTTACCATGAAACATAGAAATGAAGCATTAGAACTCTATTGCTACGATACGTAGACATCTGCAAACGCTATTTCCTAGCGAGGAAGTGTCGCATTTACATTCATTTGAAGCGTAGGCGAGGAATACATAACACTTCGCAAATCATATTATATCTTACCATGAGACATAGAAATGAGATGCGATATCGCGTTTTAAGAATCATAAGAACTCCTTTCCTACGATACGTAGACATCTGCAAACGCTATTTCCTTGCAAGGAAGTGTCGCATTTACATTCATTTGAAGTGTGGACGAGGAATACATAACACTTCGCAAATCATATTATATCTTACCATGAAGCATAGAAATGAGATGCGATATCGCGTTTTAAGAAGCATAAGAACTCTATTGCTACTATAGGTAGACATCTGCAAACGCTCTTTCCTTGCAAGGAAGTGTCGCATTTACATTCATTTGGAGTGTAGACGAGGAATACATAACACTTCGCAAATCATATTATATCTTACCTTGAAACATAGAAATGAAGCATTAGAACTCTATTGCTACGATACGTAGACATCTGCAAACGCTATTTCCTAGCGAGGAAGTGTCGCATTTACATTCATTTGAAGCGTAGGCGAGGAATACATAACACTTCGCAAATCATATTATATCTTACCATGAAACATAGAAATGAGATGCGATATCGCGTTTTAAGAATCATAAGACCCTCCTCTAATGCTACGATACGTAGCCATCTGCAAACGCTATTTCCTTGCAAGGTAGTGTCGCATTTACATTCATTTGAATCGTAGACGAGGAATGCATAACACTTCGCAATGAATATTATATCTTATCATTAAACATAGATATGAGATGCAATACATCGTTTTAAGAAGCATTTGAACTCTATTGCTACGATACCTAGACATCTGCAGACGCTATTTCCTAGCAATGAAGTGTCGCATTTACATTCATTTGAAGTGTAGACAAGGAATACATGACACTTCGCAAATCATATTATATCTTACCATCAAACATAGAAATGAGATGCGCTATCGCGTTTTAAAAACCATTAGAACACTATTGCTACGATACCTAGACATCTGCAGACGCTATTTCCTAGCAAGGAAGTGTCGCATTTACATTCATTTGAAGTGTAGACGAGGTATACATGACACTTCGAAAATCATATTATATCTTACAATGAAACATAGAAATGAGATGCGATATCGCGTTTTAAGAAGCATTAGAAATCTATTGCTACGATACGTAGACTTCTGCAAACGCTATTTCCTTGCAAGGAAGAGTCGCATTTACATTCATTTGAAGTGTAGACGAGGAATACATAACACTTCGCAAATCATATTATAACTTACCATGAAACATAGAATTGAGATGCGATATCGCGTTTTAAGAATCATAAGAACTCCATTGCTACGATACGTAGACATCTGCAAACGCTATTTCCTTGCAAGGAAGTGTCGCATTTACATTCATTTGAAGTGTAGGCGAGGAATACATAACACTCCTCAAATTATATAATATCTTTCCATGAAACATAGAAATGAGATGCGATATCGCGTTTTAAGAAGCATTAGAACTCTACTGCTACGATACCTAGACATCTACAGACGCTATTTCCTAGCAAGGAAGTGTCGCATTCACATTCATTTCAAGTGTAGGCGAGGAGTACATAACACTTCGCAAATCATATTATATCTTACCATGAAACATGGAAATGAGATGCGATATCGCGTTTTAAGAAGCATTAGAACACTATTGCTACGATACGTAGACATCTGCAATCGCTATTTCCTTGCTAGGAAGTGTCGCATTTACATTCATTTGAAGTGTATACGAAGAATACATAACACTTCGCAAGTCATATTATATCTTACCATGAAACATAGAAATGAGATGCGATATCGCGTTTTAAGAATCATAAGAACTCCTTTCCTACGATACGTAGACATCTGCAAACGCTATTTCCTTGCAAGGAAGTGTCGCATTTACATTCGTTTGAAGTGTGGACGAGGAATACATAACACTTCGCAAATCATATTATATCTTACCATGAAGCATAGAAATGAGATGCGATATCGCGTTTTAAGAAGCATAAGAACTCTATTGCTACTATAGGTAGACATCTGCAAACGCTCTTTCCTTGCAAGGAAGTGTCGCATTTACATTCATTTGAAGTGTAGACGAGGAATACATAACACTTCGCAAATCATATTATATCTTACCATGAAACATAGAAATGAAGCATTAGAACTCTATTGCTACGATACGTAGACATCTGCAAACGCTATTTCCTAGCGAGGAAGTGTCGCATTTACATTCATTTGAAGCGTAGGCGAGGAATACATAACACTTCGCAAATCATATTATATCTTACCATGAAACATAGAAATGAGATGCGATATCGCGTTTTAAGAATCATAAGAACTCCTTTCCTACGATACGTAGACATCTGCAAACGCTATTTCCTTGCAAGGAAGTGTCGCATTTACATTCATTTGAAGTGTAGGCGAGGAATACATAACACTCCTCAAATTATATAATATCTTTCCATGAAACATAGAAATGAGATGCGATATCGCGTTTTAAGAAGCATTAGAACTCTACTGCTACGATACCTAGACATCTACAGACTCTATTTCCTAGCAAGGAAGTGTCGCATTCACATTCATTTCAAGTGTAGGCGAGGAATACATAACACTCCACAAATTATATAATATCTTTCCATGAAACATAGAAATGAGATGCGATATCGCGTTTTAATAAGCATTAGAACTCTACTGCTACGATAGGTAGACATCTGCAAACGCTATTTCCTTGCAAGGAAGTGTCGCATTTACATTCATTTGAAGTGTAGGCGAGGAATACATAACACTCCTCAAATTATATAATATCTTTCCATGAAACATAGAAATGAGATGCGATATCGCGTTTTAAGAAGCATTAGAACACTATTGCTACGATAGGTAGACATCTGCAAACGCTATTTCCTTGCAAGGAAGTGTCGCATTTACATTCATTTGAAGTGTAGACGAGGAATACATCACACTTCGCAAATCATATTATATCTTACCATGAAACATAGAAATGATATGCGATATTGTGCTTTGAGAAGCATTAGAACCCTATCGCTACGATACCTAGACATCAGCAGATGCTATTTCCATTCAAGGAAGTGTCGCATCTACATTCATTTGAAGTGTAGACGAGGAGAACATAACACTTCGCAAATCATATTATATCTTACCATGAAACATAGAAATGAAATGCGATATCGCGTTTTAAGAATCATAAGAACTCTATTGCTACGATACGTAGACATATGCAAACGCTATTTCTTTGCAAGGAAGTGTCGCATTTACATTCATTTGAAGTGTAGACGAGGAATACATAACACTTCACAAATCATATTATATCTTACCATGAAACATAGAAATGAGGTGCGATATCGCGTTTTAAGAAGCATTAGAACTCTATCGCTACGATACCTAGACATATGCAGACGCTATTTCCTAGCAAGGAAGTGTCGCATTTACATTCACTTGAAGTGTAAACGAGGAATACATAACACTTCGCAAATCATATTATATCTTACCATGAAACATAGAAATGAGATAAGATATTGTGTTTTGAGAAGCATTAGAACCCTATCGCTACGATACCTAGACATCTGCAGACGCTATTTCCTTTCAAGGAAGTGTCGCATTTACATTCATTTGAAGTGTAGACGAGGAGTACATAACACTTCGCAAATCATATTATATCTTACCATGAAGCATAGAAATGAGATGCGATATCGCGTTTTAAGAAGCATAAGAACTCTATTGCTACTATAGGTAGACATTTGCAAATGCTATTTCCTTGCAAGGAAGTGTCGCATTTACATTCATTTGAAGTGTAGACGAGGAATACATAACACTTCGCAAATCATATTATATCTTACCATGAAACATAGAAATGAGATGCGATATCGCGTTTTAAGAATCATAAGAACTCTAATGCTACGATACGTACACATCTGCAAACGCTATTTCCTTGCAAGGTAGTGTCGCATTTACATTCATTTGAATCGTAGACGAGGAATGCATAACACTTCGCAATGAATATTATATCTTATCATTAAACATAGATATGAGATGCAATATATCGTTTTAAGAAGCATTTGAACTCTATTGCTACGATACCTAGACATCTGCAGACGCTATTTCCTAGCAATGAAGTGTCGCATTTACATTCATTTGAAGTGTAGACAAGGAATACATGACACTTCGCAAATCATATTATATCTTACCCTGAAACATAGAAATGAGATGCGATATCGCGTTTTAAGAAGCATTAGAACACTATTGCTACGATACCTAGACATCTGCAGACGCTATTTCCTAGCAAGGAAGTTTCGCATTTACATTCATTTGAAGTGTAGACGAGGTATACATGACACTTCGAAAATCATATTATAACTTACAATGAAACATAGAAATGAGATGCGATATCGCGTTTTAAGAAGCATTAGAACTCCATTGCTATGATACGTAGAAATCTACAAACATTATTTCCTAGCAAGGAAGTGTCGCATTTACATTCATTTGAAGTGAATGCGAGGTATAGATAACAATCAACAATGAATATTATATCTTATCACGAAACATAGAAATGAGCTGCGATATGGCGTTTTAAGGGGCATTGGTACTCTATAGCTTCGATACAGAGATATCTGGGAACGTAATTTTCTAGGAAGGAACCTCCTCTTACCCCCCAGCATCAACCCCTGGACGCATGCAACCAGCCAATCTCGCCTGCAGAACCAGCAACTAGAAGTGTTCGTGCGCGCATACCTG